>NW_015169197.1:380578-381284 GCF_001447785.1 Gekko japonicus
GAGGAAGAGGAAGAAGAAGAAGAAGAGGAGGAGGAGGAGGAGGAGGAGGAGGAGGAGGAGATTGGATTTATACCCCGCCCTTCACTAGGAGACTCAGAGTGGCTTACAAACTCCTTTCCCTTCCCCTCCCCACAACAAACACCCTGTGAGGTAGGTGGGGCTGAGAGAGCTCTTTTGAGAACTGCTCATGCAAGGACAGCTCTTGTCAGAACTATGGCTTGCCCAAGGTCATCCAGCAGCTGCAAGTGGAGTGGCTAATCAAACCTGTTTCTCCCAGATTAGAGTCCACACATTTAACCACTACACTATACCACACACTTAACCACTACACCAAACCACTTCACCAAACTCTCCACACATATGGAGAGAGACAACCCTGAAGGTTCAGATGTAATCTGATCATTTGAAAGGCTATAGTTATATATCTTATATTATTGTTTGTATATGTTTGGTGGGGTAGAACATAGGGCATACCACAATCCTGTAGCTCTTTTGGTTGATGGCAATTTGGTTGATGGCACTACTTTAAATGAACACTGCTTTATATGGGGGGAGGGTAAGAATGGAAAAGTAGTGGAGGAGGGGTTGCTTAACTCATTTTCTGATAACAGGTTTTTTGTTGTTGCTGTTCCAGTCACCCTTGCCAACAGCTGTCCCCTCCTCAGGGCAACTGGAATGGAGAAATGGTGAATAGAGAAAAGTTAAA
>NW_015169197.1:381297-427093 GCF_001447785.1 Gekko japonicus
TCTTCCTTCATTTTTAAATTCTTTACCACAAAGCAATTTTTCATTCCACAAAAATAGCATCGGAGCTCAGTTAGCACACATATGTACAAAACATGTAGCTAGCCCCTGTGACTTATTCAATATTTCTTCGTATTTTCCTGTTTTCCATAGTAAAACACATACTATAAATATATAGTGTGTGTGTGTATATATATATATATTTAGTTCTGCAGCAAATGCTTTAGGATTCTGCTTCACATATTCAAGTTTCCCATATGTTCTCTACAATCAGACATGAATAAAGGCAAGGAATGGGGTCTGTGTTTCTCAAGCAGGACAGAGATCTATGGATTTGGAAAAGAAACATCCCTATAAACTTTAAGCTACAGAAGATGTGAAAATGCACACATCTGTAACTCATCACACACACATACACAGGTATTCTGCTTACAAATGCTTTTGACCCCTGAATTAAAGGATTATCAGAGTGAAAATGTAAAGTGGTTTATGTCTCAAGGTAGAAACTGGTCAAAATCAGTATACCTTTTGCAAAGAAACTGCATTTGCAAATACGATCATTCTCAGTGTGTCTTAACATATAGTAGGTTTGGTGCTACTGATATTAACATGTTTTTGAACATTCCAAAAGCCCTTTAAGAATCAATTTCCACCCAATTTTCTTTGAAAAGATATAACCTGGGCTCTAAACAATCACTGTCAGGCTTACTTTGCAACAGAAGATCCTGCTTAAAACTTACATCTTGTGTACATCCTTAGGTACCACACTCCTGCCCTCTTCCCATGCATGCACATTGCAATGTTTATCAACATGCTTCCTATATTTTCAAAAAGGGGGTTTACATTGTAGTGCACCATTGGCACTATCCAGTGTTCTTGGAGTTCTAGTATGGTGGGTTTTTAGATGCTTACAGCTGATCTCTCAGTTTCTTTCTGCTTCCTGCATTATGCAATCATGGGGGGCACAGTGGGAGAGCATTTGCTTAGCATGCAGAAATTACCAGATTCAATCCTCATGTCTCATGTTAAAAGCATCAGGCCAGTGGTGGTGTAAAAGACCACTATCATGGACTATGGAGAGCTGGTGCCGGAGTAGACAGTGGTAACCTTGATAGACCCATGATCTATAATTTTATTTTATTTATTCTTTTAAAATATTTTATACCAAGTTTCCACCCAACGTAGGGTCCCCAAGGCAGCAGACAATCAAAACTGTTTAAACAATATCTATTATATGTATTAAAATACATATGTTTTAAAAAGTAAAAACAACAAAAAAAGCTCATACAAAACTTATAAAGAAAAGGAGGGGATCAGTGAAGCAGGAAAGTCTTCACCTGGTGATCAAAGACAATATTCAAGGAGAACAGATGAATTTCCTTGGGGAGGAAATTCCATAATTTTAGTGCCAAGACTGCAGAGTTTCTCCCTGGGGAGGAAATTCCATAATTTTAGCACCAAGACTGCAGAGTCTTGGATTACCGCCTATCTTGCCTCGGATGATAAAGGGCACCTAGAGAAGGGCCCCTGAACATGGTGGCAGCAATTGAGTAGGTTCATAAGGCTGCTTCATGTCTCCACTAAGGATATGTTTTGTTTATTTTGTAACCCTGTGAAGCAGTTGTTTACTTAGTTCTTCTAGTCTTGCTTTGTCTACTATCATTGCTAGTGGCTTGCCAAAGGCTCAGGAGGAGAAATCTTCTCAAGTCCTGCTGGTTGCTTTTTAAATTGGAGATTGAACCTGGGACCTTTTGTATGCAAAGCATACACCCCATCACTGAACTACGGTCTCTCCCATGTGTTTTACTGTCTGTCTCGCTTGTTAAATAGAAAAAAACCCCAATAAAAATGCTAATAACAACAAAACTTGTTTATTTAGATGTAAGTCCCACTGAGTTCAATGGGACTTTCTATTAATTATGCTCAAGATTATAGTCTTAGAAAGGAACTGAATGGGAGATGTGTCTGCTTTCTCCTATGTGGCGTAATTTACCATAAGGCTTAACCCAAATTCACGAAGAATTTGTCATTGTATCCAACCTCTACAGTATGCTTAATATTATATTTTTATCTTTCTCCTATGTTTAGTTACAATGGGGATTTTTTTGGGGGGAGGGCGATAACATTTGCATTTGCTTCACAGGAGATGCATGAGCTATACCTTCATTGGGACTATACACATCTCAATGTGTAGGGAGAGAGATGAAAGATACGACACTAGTAATTTGAAAGCAAAACACATGGCTCACTTATGAAGAAACTCTTGAAATGGCTGGGTGTATGCTATTGAATCCAATCTTTCAGTATAAGGTGAATTTCATCTTCAGATGTTTCAGTGTAATTATTCTGTACTGACAAAAGTTTCTATTTTTTTCAAATTAATGGCCCCTTTCACATTACCATTCTAAACCAGATGTTATCCGTCGGGCTTGTTCCAAGTAAAGTGATACAAGGATGGGGGGTTTTTCATACAACAAACGTCATCCCATTAATGACCTGTCTCTGAAGTGCTGTGGCCATTTCAGACTGCACCTCTTTCCCCCCACCCTTTTCCGACGCACAATCTTCCTTGCCCTTTTTTCCCTGAACGTTCAAAGCTGAGCACTATAGCAGTAAACCTATATAGTCTGTCAATAGAGTCAACTTGGAATGTTGTGGGGGAAAGGAGTGAGGAAGATCGCATGGTGGAAAAGGGCAGGGGGGAAGTGGCATTGTGGGAAGCGTTACGGACATTTCGAACAGCACACCACAGCGATTCAGAGGCGAAAATGGAAGGAAGCCATTTCTCTCAAAAACAGCTCAGCCCCACTTGGCCAATGGGATGCAAGTGGATTGGTATGAACAGGTAAATAAAACCTATCAGCTAAAATGGTTGTGTCTGAACTGACACAAAAAAAATCCATTTACAACCTGCTACTAAAATGGGTTATAAAGGCAATGTGGAAGAGGCTGGTGTGTCTTTCCTGGTATGAATGTGCACGTGCACAGACATGTGCACAGACACAGATCAGTCCACCAAAGTTTCTTAAGCACTCTGTCCTCATGTGCAATTTGTCCGGCCTTGTCATAAACTGAGCCTTTTCAGTGGCTGCACCATTACTGTGAAATAGCCTGGGTAGTGTTATAATCCAGATTCTTTCCCTCTTAGCTTTCTGAAACGTTTGTGGAATCTGGCTATTCCAGAAAGCTTTCTATTACATGATTGAATTGTTGCACTGAAATGTTGTCTACGATTAGACCAGAGGTCCCCAACGTGGTGCCTGTGGAGGCCATGGGTGCCCTAACAACCTTCCTGGTGCCTATCAAGTGTTGTTAAAAAGTGGGCGGGGCCCAACAAAGCCTCTGATTTATGTTGCCGAAGGCTTCCACAGCCAGAGTTCATTAGTTGTTCATTTTTCGGGCTGTATGGCCTCTGATTGGCCATTGAAGATGTTATTGGCTGTGCAGATTTAAAAATATATATTGCTTCAGCACAAGGGTCTTCACTGCATGACTGAAGGTAATCTGCTGCAGCCACTCCACCTCCTGCGGCAGCCATTTTGTGGCTGCACCCACCACACTGTGTCAGAATTCCAGCAGTGTTCACTAGGGTTGCCAAGTCGCTGCAGTTGCCGCAGCGGGGGACTCCTGGGTGGCGACTGGAGTGTGCGCACGCCGCATGCACGTCACCCGGAAATGACGTTAGGACGCCAGGCACGTTGGGAGCGGGGCCACGACTCTCGGAAGGAAAACCATAGAGTTTTCCCTCTGATGGTCGTGGCCCCGCCCCCAGCATGCTCGGCGTCCTAACGTCACTTCCTGGTGACGCGCATGTCAAGGTGGGGTTCCCCCCGGGGCCCGATCCACCGGCGGTGGGGAACGGGCCTCTGGGGTGGGGTTTTCCCCGCCCCTGGAGGGACTTGGCAGCCCTAGTGTCCACAGGCTCAAAAAGGTTGGAGACCAGTGTTCTCTCTAAGCCTCCGGTTTAACAAATTTTTGTCTTAGCCCAGGAGTGATGGCTCCAGAGCAAACTAATTTAGGCAATAGCCAAATCACTGGCTCACAACATTAATGCCAGTAGCTCACAAAGTAGAATTTTTGCTCACAAGACTCCACAGCTTAGAGGAAGGATTGTTGGGGACCCCTGTATGAGACTAATGACATAAATTGAGGTGTTTGTAGACTGTGTTGAAATTCATGTGGGCAATTTTATAGCTAAAAATCTTTAGCTTTGCATTCCTGTATCTCATCTTTGCTGCTAGGTTCCTTGTCAGAAGGGACAGGGAGATGATAAATAGTGTCTCAGGTTTGCTTAGATACAATGAGTTGGCTCCTATAGACTATGAATGACAACAGAGCTTCCCTTTTTCCCTTTCGTTTTCAGTTCTTGGATCCAAGAATGAAAAGCAGTCCTGGGTGCTAGATGGCTGCAGCCTGACATCCTGCAGCTTGAAAAGAAATCACACAAATAGGGAAAGTGCATGCCGGCGGGGGGGGGGGGGTGCCTTCTGCTAACTAGATCCTACTCAGTTTCTGAAGGTACCCAATGGTCTGGAAGAGCTTTACAGGAGATGCAGGAGGCTTCAGGAGGAAGGGGGAGTCATCCATTCCAACCATTTATAGTTATCAGGGGTCATTTCATAGAAAAAGAGCAGCAGGAGCTCATTAGCATAACTTATTAGCATATGCCACACCCCCTGACATCACCGGAAGTGTGCACCAGCCCCTCTGACAGGCAGAAGCACCTGGGATCCATTCTTTTCCCCCTCTCCCTATCCTTCGCTTCCAAGTCGGGCGAAGGAAAAGGGGAGGGGGAGGATCTCAGGCGCTTCTGCCTGACAGAGGTGCTGGCGTGCCCACAGCCAGCCTGGGTGAATAATAGAATCATAGACTCATAGAGTGGGAAGGGGCCTCCAGGGTCATCTAGTCCAACCCCCTGCACAATGCAGGAAATTCACCAATACCCCACCCACACCCCAGTGACCCCTGAATATGATTAAAAAAACCTCCAGGATTACTGGGGCCAAAGTGGCCTGGAGAAAAATTGCTTCCTGGCCCCAAAGTGACGATCAGCATTTCCCTGGGCGTGTAAGAAAGGGCCACAAGAACTAAGCACTGATGCAACCCTTCCTGCTCTACCTCTCATGTTTTGCCTAAGTTCACACAATCAGCATTATGATCCTTTTAAAGTTGAAAGCATGATATAAATGCAAAGGACTATTTGTAAGATCATCTGTAAGACACAAGACCAGGACGCATCTCACTTCTGGCAATCACTTGGACAGACCCTATCACTCAGCTTCCATTGCCCCACACACACCCCACACTGGAATAAGAACATAATATCAGGCCATAGCACATTGTAATAAAGCCCCTACAACTGTATACAGAAATACTGAGCTTCCCTACCATTTGCCACAACCTGCCCACCACACAACCAGGATCAAGACTCCTAAGTGGACCAACAGACAGACATACACTCGTTTGAGAAACTGAGTATTACATTACAACACCTCTGGAACACCTCTGAGAGCTGGGGGCACCTCTTTTTTTAATCACACCTATCCAGGGGTCATTTCGTAGAAAAAGAGCTAGGGGGACTCATTAGCATAACTCATTAGCATATGCCACACCCCCTGACATCACCGGAAGTGTGTCCTCCCCACAGCCGGCGACGACCTCCAGCGGGCACCAGCAGGGAACTCCAGGCCCCGCCCTCCCGCACCTCACCCAGGGGGATGGTGTCCCCCCGCGTCCCCCCCCAAATGACCCCTGCACCTATCAAACAGCAGAAGCCCTTTCTCCCAACTGATAGTCCCAGTGTTTAACACTAAGCGTTAGAGCAAAGGCACTGAGTCTGTATTCTTGCACATGCATTTATGTACATGAGTGTTCAGAAATAAACCAGAAAACAACTTTAATTTTGTTGTGAACACAAATTATCATCACAGGACTGTTCTTTTTTATTTATTGGTGTATTGTATGGAAGAAGAGTATGTCTTTTAATCTTAGACATACAACAGCAAGGTTTAGCTCATACATGCTTCTAAATATTAGGTCATATTAATCTGCGCTGCTTCATGTGTGCGGTGAATTTAATTTTTGAGCTTCTCTGTAGAGGGAACTGGGGGTTTGCTTTTGTTAGAGGTGTTTTTATATTGTAGGAAGCAGTACATATATAACACCATTCGGTATTTGAAATTTTGAAATGATTTTTATTTTTTAATAATTAATCACAAAGCATAATATTTGCCCCCTTCCCTAATCATGTTGCATGCAAACTGTACAGTTAATGAAAATAGCAACAGCTTCTCAACTCCAGCTGTTGCTAACTACTGCTGTTAGATTATTTTTAAAGAATGAGACAGACACAAGAGTAAAGCCTCAAACCTTGAACAAGTTAAAGATGGAAAACATTACTATAGTAAACAGCAATTATGATTGCATTAGATGTAAAATATACTGATTGCACTGCAGGAACAGAGCTTCCTTGACATGATATAATATTGAATAAATCTAGAGCAGGTAAAAGTCTTGTTTTTGAAAGAGGACAAGATGGGAGGGGAGCCCCAGATTTTTACAGCCAGCCAGGGGTTATTTCTTGCAGGAGCACACAGGAGCGGAGCTCAGGCAGTAAAGAGCCCAGGGGGCGGGCACATGCAACAAACCCCACCCCCCTGCTTCCAGCAGCCCCGGACCATGAGGAGCAAGAAGCAGCCAGGTAAGCTGCAGAGGGCCCCCCCATGCACCCCAGTCCAAAACAGTCCAGTGGCACCTTTAAGACCAAGTTTTATTCAGGTACAAGCTCTTCCTCTTCTGAGAGGACAGATCTGCACATTTCCCCCCCCCAATAGCTAGCAATCCAAAACAGTCCAGTGGAGCCTGATTGGTGGGTGTTGCCTTCTGACACACTTCCGGTGATGTCAGAGGGTGTGGCATATGCAAATAAGTTATGCTAATGAGTTATGCTAATGAGCTCCTGCCCCTCTTTTTCTGTGAAATGACCCCTGCAGCCAGCCATATTAGAAGGCTGGATAGGAAACAAAAGGACTTTGTCACAGAGAAGCATGACCAGCCACAAGAAGGCCTAGGGTCATTGTCCCTTTGAGGGTATTTATATGCTCTAGAAAAACTTGCTTACCACTCTGGAATGCTAATCTTTTTCCCCCCTTCAGCACATCAAAATATGTGTGTGTGCCCATTCTAGAACCACATGTGTACCAGCTGCAGAACACAAGTACTGAGCAAATATGGATTCTCTAATAGAACCTTGACCTACAATTTTAAAATTGCCCATCCTGCAGAGCCCCATTTTTACTTATACCTGCTGATGGTCCAGTATTGGCCCCAAAGTCAGAGCATTTAGGGTTGAATTTTCATATAGCTAAATATGAAGCTATCTAAAAGCACGGGAGAGCTGGATAGGCAAAACAGAGAAAAGAAGATTAGTATTGCTCTGTTAATGTATTCAGTTCAGTAAATTGCTGTGAGATCATTAATATATCAGTCATAGGCTAACAAATGTGAACCTAGGGATAACTGAGCTGAAGTTTTTCATATGCTAACACATGTGAATGCATGGATAACTATCCCAAAGTTTATAACGTAGCATGAACCTGCTGTGTCGCCTCTAAATCCTTATCTTCATTAATTCCCCCCACTGACCAGAATACTCTTACTCAAGAGTTTCTTTTGAGATTGTTGTATTACATCATGTTCATGATTTTCATGCATTTGTGTTGGAGATCTCAAGGTCATTTTTTCGGCGGGGTTAAATTCACCACTATGAAAAGTATAGTGTTGTTGGAAAACAGTGAGAAACTATTTATTATGAATATTTCATTTTCCAAAACTGTGATCTAGTGAAACTAGTATTTTTAAAAGATTTTTGTTTCCTTTGGTATGTCCTTTCTTTAAGGATTCTCCCTAACTTGATGCCCCCATGACCCCCTTAGTAGATGATACAATTCATTTTTGTGCAGACTGACAACGAAAGATGCATAGTATATGGCGCTGCATATCTTTGCTTCATTATTTCCTCATAGCAAAGACTTGAAACTGTAATGTGTCAGAAAGAAGAGATGCCAACATGACATTTACCACTGCTAATATGAATCTGATTAGTTTCACAACAAGAAACATCAGCTTTCTTAACTCTTTGCATTCTTTTATCATTTCCAATGCTGGACCAAGAGCTTAATCCACCTAAAAGTTCTCCATCTGGTTAAGCCAATGTGATGTAATGGTCAGTGTGTCAGACCAAGATTTCAGAGTCTCAGGTTCAAATCCCACGCTGCCATGGAAGGTCGCTGGGTGACCTTGAGCCAGCCATCCTCTCTCAGGCTGTGATCACACACACTAAATAATCCACTTTCAATTCACTTTCAGTGCACTTTCCAACTGGATTTTTCTGTGTGAACTGGCAAAATCCAGTTCGAAAGTGCACTGAATGGGGATTGAAAGTGGATTGTTTAGTGTGTGTGATGGCAGCCTCATTCTCGTCTATCCCACAAAGTTGTTGTGAAGATTAATTTGTGAAGGGGAAATTATGTTGTAAACCACAATGGACTCCCATTAGAGAGAGACGTAAAGTATAAATCTATGTAAATAACGTCATGTTGAAATTGCTAGAAACACAAGTTTGAGGACTTCCAGGGGATTGTGCCTCATGTCAAGAATTCAACAGGATTTAACAACTAGATCACACTTGTAATTCTTTATGGAATACCGACATAACATCTATTAAGGAAAAGGCCATAAGGATCAAGAAGGAAATGAGGCACTTCTAATACTGAATTTTGACAAAAAGAAAGGAAAAAGGAAAAAGAAATTTTGAAAAAAGAAAGAGGCAAGAGTCTACCTGTGTCAGAGCCCCTGGAGAAATCAGTTCCCAATGACAGTCATTCAGAAGAATTAATAAGTTTATTGAGACATTGATAGGATCCAGACTCATAGCATTCTTTGTTACAACTGAGGTCAAGCATGCGAAGCAAACAATTATACTGCAATCAAATAAGACATTAGTGGCTCTTGGCCAATCACACCTAAGTTGAAAGCCCGCCAAACTAATGGCATAAATTTCCCAGGTGAAAGTGAATACCAAAGACAGTGTAGGTCTCAAGGTTACATAGATACATCAGACAGATAACAGTATTGTGGCCAGAAACCAAAGTATACATTCTTGTTCACACCCCCCATGTCTCCATGGCAACCAAGCCCAAGAAGGGGCACCAGGTTGACAACCTGGAGAAATTAGGACAGTTGGCATGGAAGTGTGGATAGCTCAAATTGTTTTTACTGGGCTCAAAGATTATTGACTTATTACATGCTACCAGTCAGTACAATACAAAAAGTCAAGTGATCCACCATGGCTTGTTTCAGACATCATGTAATCTGTGGTTTAACTCAATGCACTATGGTTAGTGCGATCTTCTGAATGCAGGCCATTCCACTCACTATTGTTATTAGAGTTTGTCACACCAGGATCTGAAATCATGCTTTGTTTACTGATCACAGCCAATTTGATCACAGAGAGCCAGTTTGGTGTAGTAGTTAAGGGCATGGACTCTAATCTGGGAGAACCAGGTTTGATTCCCCACTCCTCCACTTGCAGCTGCTGGATGACCTTGGGCAAGCCGTAACTCTGATAAGAGCTGTTCTCGAAAGAGCAGTTTCTGTTAGAGCTCTCTCAGCCCCACCTACCTCACAGGGTTTCTGTTGTGGGGAGGGGAAGGGAAAGGAGTTTGTAAACCACTCTGAGACTCTGAGTGAAGGGCGGGGTATAAATCCAATCTCTTCTCTTCTTCTTCTAGCCTTAGTTATGATTCTGTGTGATTCAACCATGTGTGTCCCCCAGTGGTGCCTCATGCACTTCTCAGCGACAGAGACACAGCCAGAACAAAACAACAAAACCAGCATTTCTTGAGGCAAATCAGGATTTCAGTGGCCCCGGTCACATGGAGCATTAGGCACGCAAGAGAGACGGAAGATAGGTGGATTTTCCGGGCATGATCTCACCGCCACATCTGGAAAGCGTAGAGCTCCCGTGGCTCACCCGAGGCTTCACTCCGAAGATGCGCTGTAAAAAACTAGTACCTCCGAGGTACTAGTTTCCGGAAACCACGGAGCAAGGATGGGCGTCAGATCACGTTTCCGGTGTTAGCTCGTGGCATCCGGCGCCCGCCCATGTCCCATCGCAAAACCTTTTTTTTTGTCAAGTCTCCACGGGTGCGCACAAGCACCCAACGGCGCATGCGAACACTTGGGTTAAAAAAAACAACACAACCCCCACGGCGCCGCTTCTTTGCCGCGCCGCAGGAGTGAGATATGATCGGCACCTCCCCCCAACCACAAAACGTTGGCGGGACGTCGGGCGGGACATTTGATCCGGCTGCCGCGCGGTAGTTCGCTCCAGGGCAAACAGCCACGCCTCCCCCCCGCAATATCCGGCCCATGTGACTGGGGCCAGTGATGGTCTGAAGACCAAATCCGAACTTCACAAACTATTGAAATAAACCATCATTTCATGTTATGCCTAAGGTAGGGATGCCAGCCTCTAGGTGTGACCTGAGGATCCCCCAGAATTACAGCTCATCTCCAGATTACAGAGATCAGTTCCCCTGGAGAAAATGGATGCTTTAGGGGTGGGGGTGGGTGGACTGTATGGCATTTTATCCCATTGATTTTCCTCTCCTCTCCCCGAGTTCCTTGTCCTCCCCAGGCTCCTTCCCCAAATCTCCAGGAGTTTCCCAACCTGGAGCTGACAATCCTACTCCCCATTCCCTGCCCGTGGCTAGGGGGGACCTGGCAGCCCTAGTCTAAACTGATGCAATGTGTTTAACCCACTAAAACTGGAGTCAGGTATTTTGGTCTGTCAAGACTAGTATTGTTTATCCTGGCTGGCAGCAGCGCTCGAAATACACAAGTACAAGTCTTTTCTAGCCCTAACACCTAAGATCCTTTTAACCGAAGACTTCAAGGACTTAACCTGGATCCTTCATACATACAAAGTATGTGTTCTACTATTAAGCTATATCTATTTATTTACCGTATTTATAGCCTACCTTTCCCCTAGCTTCCTCCCTGAGACTCCAGCCCAGACAAAGTGGGAAGAAAGCATTTATTTTTTGCAGCTGCATTAAACTTGCTTCTCCAGCAGTTAATGCTGGGTCCAGTATAACTCCTAGGATCTCGACTGAGTCAGCAAAGGTCAGGTGAACCCCATCAAAAGTGGGAAGCACAATGTCCTTCAGGACCTCAGCCTCCCCACCCAGCATTACCTCTGTTTTGCCTTGATTCAGTCTTGCTCTGTTCACTCTTAGCCATTTAACCACAACAGTCAGGTAGTGGCTTAAGACCTCCACTTCATCACCAGCAGATCTGGACACAGAGATATGGAGCTGGGTGGTGTCAGCATAGTGATGACATCCAGTTCCAAAAATATGAATGATTTATCCTAAGGGCTCTGCATAGCGTTTGAATAGCAAGGGGGATAGGAATGCGCCCTTTGATACACAACAGAACAAGTACATATAGCTTCTCTCTATCGGTTTTCTGTGCTGGGATCCAGTAAACCCATCTGTTTTTACAGGTTTTACATCTTTAGGATGCTTATGCAAAGGGCTTATCATCTGTGACTGGGAGGCCTGAAACCACACTTTTTGTTGTCTACCAACAGAGAGTGAGAGTGAGCACCACCAAACAAAGGATATATCTTGACTCTGCTTTTAGATGCTGGTACAACTCATGCATCCAGATGCAAGTGAGAGGTGTAGGGTTCCCCCACCATCACCACCTTTTTAAAGAAAAGCTGGAAGCATAACAAGAAAAACTGCAAATTATTTTTGCATATTTATTCTCTGCTCCCTTGTAATCTCTACAAGCTATAGTCATGACATGAGCCCTCATATATCTGATTAGTCCAGTATATTTCCTTTGTGTTTCTTCTTTTTTTAAAAAAAACTGTTTCAAGACAGCAGCCCTGACTTGAGTTTTCTGTCTTTAAAATAAGAAAGAAAATAGTTCTACTTCATGTGATCAGTATGAGGATGAAATTGGGTAATATGAGCATCTGCTAGAAGCTTCTTCTCCCTTCTTTAGTTATTAGGACCCATATATTGTACTTCTTTTCAATTAATTATATCAATTTCATTCTTCTTCCTTAAATCTCTTTTGCGTGTTTGTTAACTTTTCGATTGCCATCACTTACCCTAAACCTTCATGATAACACAGGGTTAAAAAAAAATACAGTCCCCTCCGCCACTCTCTTTATCCTCCTTTCTTTATCCTTTTTCTCACTGCTGGAATTTAGGTTATAAACTTTAGATTTAGGCTGTGCTGGCCTGTGTTTTTTTTTCTAATAATACTCATTTTCAGTCATTAGGTCTGGAGGTAACCAACCATGCATATCGGGAATGTGGACTACCCATGATCCTCCAGATACATGTGGTAGGCAGTTCATCCAGACAGGGCACCGCATGTATTTTGTTTAGCATGCACTGAAGCTGAAAATGCATGCAGTGCTCTATTCTGACGAAACTGCATTTATCTGGAGGATGACTTGCACTTGTCTGGAGGATAATGTGGTTGGACAACCTGAAATGTAATGACTGAAAATGGCTTATATTATAGCTTATTATGCAGACCTATTCTTTAATGTTTTTAAAAGAATGAAAATGTTGGGGAACTGTCAAAACAATACCTGGAATAGGATACTAAACTCATGCAGCTCTTTGTAGCCCTTTGCTCTTGGAAGAATTGCCAGCAGGGTGGCAAGAAATGGTGCAGAAAAGCATGGAGGAAGATTCGAATAGTGGCCTCAGCTACTTTATTCCCTGAAGGGACAGTAAGGATTTGTAGTTTGGGGGGGGGGAAATCCATACAGCCAGCTTTTCTTTTCTTTTTTCTTTTTTGTAAAAAATCAGACTTTCTCTTACTAGCAGGCTTGGTTGAAATGTCAAAACTGTGAAAACTATGAGAGAATGTGCCAAAGTATGTACTTGTAAGGGAAAAAAAATGTTTTTCATTAAATTAAAAAAAAATCTTTAGGATACAAGGAACCAAAAATGTTTTTGATCTATACGTATAATGTTTCCCTTATGTATAACATGCACGTATAAACATTTATAAACAGGTAGAGGAACCATGCACAAGGCTTTGAACAAGCTGGTATTTTTAAATGCACAACAACAAACCTCAAACTCAGGCATTTGATGACCTTGTGAGTACAACATTCTCCTTGGAATAATTTCTGTTTATTCCTTTATTGGATCAAATTTAAAATGTCCATGGAACCATTAAAGTGGATAAAAATAATCTAGCTGCAAAAAAACCCAAAACCCTGTCTTCTTGTAAAATATGGGAGGGGGCAAACCCTAACATATTGTTTTCTTAAATACTAGGGAGGATAAATAGCTTTTGCTCAAGTTCATTAGCCATTAAGCAGGTGAGAATACTGGGTTTTTTTCTATGACCAAAACAGTACAATGAACACCATAAAATGACACACAAGGTCAGGATTTTTAAAAGTGAACACATGCTTCAGAAGAAACTAGCAAGGAATAAAACTTGTGCCTGTTTTGTTAGTTGAGATTCTGAAAGAAGCTTTTGTGTGGCAAGACGTAACACGATCCCTTCCTTGGGAAGCCAGTGACCAGTTTCTGCACCAAGGCCAAAGAAGTTCACCCACTTGCCTTTTACTTCCAGGGAAACTCCTTATTTTCCCCCCAAACATGTTTTATTTCATTGGTATACCTATTGGGTTTTGTTAGTTGAGATTCTGAAAGAAGCTTTTGTGTGGCAAGACGTAACACGATCCCTTCCTTGGGAAGCCAGTGACCAGTTTCTGCACCAAGGCCAAAGAAGTTCACCCACTTGCCTTTTACTTCCAGGGAAACTCCTTATTTTCCCCCCAAACATGTTTTATTTCATTGGTATACCTATTTATTAGCTGCCTTTCTAAGATGCAAAGAGGGCATACAAAAATTAAGCATTAAAAAAAAACCCAACAACTTAAAACAAGAATTCTAGTCAATGTCAAGATTGGTTAAGCCTTACAGATCTGGCCTGCAATCCCTACATGTACACATTTGACCGGGAACAAATCCAATAAATCAGAATTGGACTTACTACGAGTGAACTCAGATAGGATCAGGATCTTGAACCCATGCTTAACTTTCCTATTGAAGACAATGAGAATAAAGGAAGGAATCCTAAACAGTCTACACAGAAGTAAGTCACATTTCATTCAGAGTGCTTTTAGGATTGCACTGGAATGGGCTTCACTTTTATGGGATCATTACCTAAAATGGGTGTCTAAGTGCAATCCTCAGAAAAGTTATACCTTTGTAAGTCCACTGAAATACGTGTTTAGAAGGATGTAACTCTGCTTGGAATTACGGCCACCAAAATCATACAAAAATAGACCCTTTTGTATGTTAATAGCAATACAGACTGAGTGTGGATCCTGTAACACTCCCTAAAAAGTACCTCTTGGGGTTATTGCTTTAAAAAAATTAAAGCCTTGTTCTGTTTCTAGAATTATATACTCTCCAGTTTTTGAATATTTTCCAGATCTCTGCTGGTTTCATTTCTTAGTCCCATCTGTTTCCCTCTCACTGGCTATATTTGTTAGTGTTTCCTCAAGCAGCATGCTGTACTGCCCTTACTGTGCTGTGGAGGGAGGGGGGGGATAGATTGATCATTTTATAGGACAGGGAAACGTTTATTTTGGGCTGGAGTGTGCAGTGCATTTCCTTGCTTCCTGCCCAGAGTTATAGAAAAACTTCTTCTGAGAGAGTGAAAGGGAGGTGAGCGCAGGGGTGTGTGTGTGTGGAATACAGCAGAGACTGTTTTGGTGTAACAGAGAGTGGAGGAAAGAGGCAGGGATGTCAGGAGAGCCATTAGGCAGCTTATCTGTCTTTCTACCTTGGCAAGTGAAAGCTCCCAGCTCAGCATGCTATGTGTCAAATCTATCATTGGATATGTCAGGAACCATTATTCCCTCTTTTGTCACCAGTTTTGACCAAAGGATGAAAAATTGCTGTCTTACACAGACAAAATTATTGCTGAAAAAAAAGGGCAACTCCGGCACACAGGAGTAGGCCAAGGTGAAACACGAGGGAAACTCTCCTTAGATTAGGTCTGGGTTAAGAGAATATTGATCTGTGTGCTAAAAACTGTTGATCTCTCTGAGCAGAGGATGACAAATGGTGGCAAACAAAAAAATTGAGTGTCTCCAAGGACATTCAGGCAGCTCCATGAGGTGCCTTTTCTTCCTTTTTTTTTGTAACTTATTTGTTTGCCTGGTGGGTTGATCTTAAGAAAATTAAAATAAAATATGCAAATGTTATACAGAAAGGAAACAGCCACAAAGTATAAACTTCCAAGAAGAATAGCATGCATCTAGAACTCTAGCCAAGCATTGGTGCTGATGCTTTCTCAACCCATAAACTGGAATCTTTTGCAACTGAAAATTCGAAACATTATTTCTTTTAAGCACAATGTTTGTAGGTCACAGAGCCTAATGATGTAGCAATATTATTACAGAAGTGAAGGTGGCACTAAATAAGCCACTATCACTTTCAAGAGAAACATACAGAGATCAATAATTTAAATTTGTTGATTTCAAACCATGTTTAACACTCTTGAAGACCACTGAAACTGTGAATACCAGAAGTTCTGTCACGCAGCTCAAGTTGCAGAAAGAGAAGAAGCTGTACCTTACCCAGAATCCACACAGAGAAACCAAGGATAAGATTATCGTGGTGCAATGGTTAAGAGAGGCAGACTCTAATCTGAAGAACCGAGTTTGAAGCCTGCTGGGTGACCTTGGGCCTCATGAAGTTTGCTGGGTGACCTTAGGCCAGTCACAGTTCTCTTGGAACTCTCTCAGTCCCACCTACCTCACAAGGGGCCTGTTGTGGGGAGAGGAGAGGAACAGAAGGCTGCTTTGAGATTCCTGAGGGTACGGAAAAGTGGGGTATAAAAAAAACCCTACTCTTCTCTCTTCTTTTCTTTTCCCAAGTGTGTGTGTGAGAGAGAGAAAGAGAGAGAGAGAAAGGAGTGTGTGTGTAAGGGAGATCTTTTCTGTCAAAGACAACTGCTTGACAAAGATGAGGGACAGCACCCACGTGTTTCCTAGAAAAATAAGCAATAATGCTACACCCCAGTATTTTAAGGTATACAGGTTTTTCTTAAGCATACACCAAAAAAATCAGGATAAGGAACTGTTCCCTATTTCCTTTTGGTCAAAATCTGTTCATTCAAGACAACATTTCTAGAGCACCATAACAATTGGTTATGGGCACTTAGCTAAAGTTAAGCCCAAAGGATAAGGAATTGAGCTACAGCATCCATTTCCTATGCATATGGGCCCTTAAACACAAACATACTTCAGAAATACTTAACCTGACACAATGGTAAAATTAAACTGCCTTTTATTTTAATCCCATGTTTGCTGTTAGATTTCTTTCAGCAGCAGCAGGCCTTGTAACTTGACCTTCATAAATGGACCCAGCTTCCAACAACAGCAACAAAAAGATTCTTGTAAATAATCTCTTATTTTGACAGCTGCTCTCAACACTTAATCTGTCTCTTAAAAATGAAAAAGTACAGTTGTGCCTGATGTTCCAGCTGAATTTTGGATATGATCTTTTTTCATGACTCTCATCCAGTTCAATGTTCAGTTTCTGTCTGCAGATATCTATTCTATTAAAACTGGAAACAGTCCACTTTTGCAATTTAATAGCATCTGCAACTCCTGCAGCAGTCAAGTGAAGACTTTCAGATTAGTTTTCTAGATTTCGGATAGCCATTTGCTTGAACAGCATCAGAATGGCTATGGCTTCGTTATTCTTGCATTCGCTTTTGGATTATAGGTATGGAAAGGACCCAGGATGGAAAGTTATACCCTGAAGAAACCAAGGCAAATGGTTTATGGCAAGTGAGCTGAAAGAAGGCTCCAGAAGTTTGGATTTCATGGGGCTTCCCTCTGGGTGATAGATGTTCGTATTAAAATTCTCATATTACTTTGCGTGTACCACCATTCTAAGAGTATCCTTGAAGGGAAAAGGTAATATGAGAAATGAACTTCTTCCCACAAAAAGACTCAGAAATGTCAGTAAGGTTTAAATCTCAGCAAAAGACGTTTCAAATGAATTTTAAATTTTGTTTCTATTCCTAAATACTAATAATCCAAAGGCTCTGGGAATATGGCATACTCGGAGACACATATCATCTGCCCATCAAATTCTTCTCCCACAGCATCCTTCAGTTGCATTTTTATTGCAAAAACACACAGAGAGAATGCGAGAGACTTCCTCCTAGAATGATCTCAACTGACTGAATTATGGGTATGAAGTAAACAAGGGGGGGGGAAGCAGGAACAAGACGTAAGGGTCAGTAATTTATCTGACCATTTAGATTACTCTTTCTTGCACCTTATACCTCCTTTTTCCCTCCTACTTACTGGTGCTACCTTATTTTCTTCCTGATTGCTGTGTGAATTAAACAATCATGTTGGCAGGAGACTCCTGATTGGTCGTGAAAGACCCATAATACTGGTTCAGCCTATACAGTTTTCAGTTCACACACACTGGGTAGTCCTACCTCATTATTTCTCTCCCTCTCCCTCTCTCCCTCTCTCTCAATGAAACAACAATGGGAGAAGAATCGGTGGCCTACAATGTGTACTGGATCCTGTTCCTCATGTGCATGTTGCACACATAGCAAATAGAGTTTAAAATAAAATAATGTTTGTACATATGCAGCTTCTGAGAAATAAGGAAGTAGCTTGGATGTCTCTGATATTCTTCTGTTCAAATTGCAATTTGATTGCAAATTTAAGAGGCTTCCTAAGATACCAGACTCTCGAAGTTGTTCTAAATTGCATTGCACATGTGTTTTCTGGCATCCCTTCCTCACTGTTAACCCCAGTGCACTCAGACCATCTGAACAACAACAACAAAATCAACTCACAAAAAGGTAGTTCCCTTTGTTTTCTTAATCCTGATGGGTAGAGGAGCTGAATACCTGGTCTCCCTAGTATTCCAGCATTGCCTGCTTGATTCCCAAAAGTGAACACTCTAAACTGGACTGCAAATATGTAAAGGACTGTTGCACTGTCACTTGGAAGCTATAGCCCCTTCGTTCTTTTTTAAGGATCTGAGCATGTCCCAAGCAATGTTCCCTCTAAGCTGTGGAGTTCTGTGAGCAAAAATTCTCCTTTGTGAGCTACTGGCATTAAAGTTGTGAGCGAGCAATTTGGCTACTGCCTAAATTGGGTTGGTCTGGAGCTATCCTTCCTGAGCTAAGACAAAAATGTGTGAGCCGGAGGCTAAAAAACTGTGAGCTGGCTCACACTAACTCAGCTTAGAGGGAACACTGGTCCCAAGTCACCAAATGCTATATGCTACTGACTGAGTAGGATCAAAAGCAACACTTACCCTCAAACTATGGCTGATTTTAAATAATTCCTTACCAGCACATCATCCTGGGACATACATTGTATGAACAAGCCAGTAAGCCGAGACCTTGGCTGACCAGCCAGTTGCCATGCTGAATGGTGCCAGCTGCTGAAGTCACCAAGCCCCTCAAAACACCATTTGTTTCAAATAGTAAATGGATCATCAATGGGATGGTAGAACATGGACGTTAGCAAGGAAAATTTGTATTTTCAAAGGTCATATTTGCAAAAATCAAGCAATTGCTACTTAGCACCTGCTAGCACCTCCCTGTGCCTCCCTGTAGTGGTTCACCCCACTTCGACTTTGGGACCCACAGCCATACAAATGTTTTGCATATAATTGTTTTTAAAATGAATGAGCCATATTGTTTCTTCTCACCCATTTCCTTTCAGCCATTCAGCACAAAAACAGAGGGCATTTGAATCTGCATGCTTAGGAGAGTTCGCTCCCCCTCCCTTGCATATATACATTATTCAAGAAATGTAAAGCCTGATGAAAGAACTGCACATACATCACTGCCATGTAAATGATGGAGTGCAGCTGCCCATAGTTTGGTCACTTTGTGCTATTTTGAGTTTAGAAGCAGGAAGGGAGAGAGGAAATATCAGCTGGGCACATTATATGATAACATACCCAGTTTTCAAACACAGAAGGATGGTATCCAAGAGATGTGCACTGATTTGTCCCAAAAGGATTCACACGCCAGTAGACTTTGAATAAAGTCAACAGTGCATGTAAGCACTGAAAAGAAATGATTTAGCTGACTTCAAGGGAAACTCTAGCATGGATATTTTGAGATCTCGTTCACATATACTAGTATATGACTTTTTCTTACCAAGTGCTGGTTCACAGCTGGATGTGTATGAACTGGCTCCATAAGCAAGCATTGTATGTGAGGTGACATGATGTCATAAAAACATAAGGAGAGCCTGATGGATCAGACCAGTGGTTCATCTAGTCCAGCAACACGCTCTGCATAGCTGCCTACCAGTTGCCCTAGAGGGCCAACAAACAGGCATAGAGGCAAAGGCCTTCCCATGACATCACCTCCTAGCTCTAGTATTTAGAGGTTTGCAGTCTGTTTGTTTGGCTGTTAAAGGATAAGACCGCAGGAAAAGCATGACTGAATCCCTTATACAGTACAGGAAGCAGTTTAGATTTGTCGGTCTATGAAGAATGCAGGTGCAGCATGGGGAACATGGATTGTTATGTGTAAGGATGGTTGGGAATGGTGCACGAAAGTGTGTAAGGGTCCAAGTGTGAAAATTGCAGCACATCCGAAATAATGGGAATGGCTAGCAAAAAAGTTTAATTGGGCAAGAGCTTTGGGGGGGAGCAGGAAGGCAAATAACATCCCCCCAAGTCCCTAGACACTTAGATTAGGTTTAGTAATTTTGAAACCAGTCTTGAGGAAGTGCACTGAGCAGAGTGAAAAAGAATATTTAGCAGTAAGTTACCATATATGTGAAAATGAAATTAAGGATTTATTTTAAAAAAAAAAATGCAGCATGGTTGCATAGGAGATTGATAGCATTCATTCACCCCAAAGACATGACAGGAATTTATCCCCTTCTTCCTGCCCCCCAAAACTCCATGACCCAGCCCCCACCTACCAATGGCCCCTATTAAGACTAGAAAGATTCCAAAGCAAGGGCAGAAAACCCTCAGGAAATAATTTAAGAAAATGTAGGCTAGTCATAGTCAGCCACAGAGGCCAAAGCCATAGCTTTGGACATCTGAGCAAAGAAACTGTTCTGTCTTTGACTGCAGCCTTCTGACTCCTCAGGAGCAGGGCTTTTTTTGTAGAAAAAGCCCAGCAGGAACTCATTAGCATAATAGGTCACACCCAACAGCGGAAACTCATTAGCATATTAGGCCACAGCCCTGACAGCACAGCTCATTAGCATATTAGGCCACACACCCATGTTACCAGAAGTGTGGTCATCCAGCCACGCCCACCTTTTGCTTATTCTGTTGACCTTGTTTGTGGTCAAAACCCAGGGCTTTTTTTGTAGCAGGAACTCCTTTGCATGTTAGGCCACACACCCCTAATGTAGCCAATTCTAATGCATTTCTGCTATTGGGTGTGGCCTGTTATGCTAATGAGCTCCTGCTGGGCATGGCCAATTTGGGAGCCAGCCGGAACTCCATTCCTGTGCGTTCCTGCCCAAAAATAGCCCTGCTCAGAAGTAAGGGCAACTGGAAACAGAGTCCAGTCATTCAAAGAGTTCTGAGGCCATGGCACAGCTAGCTCCAGGATCACAGCACCGACGTGTACTGGCCATGGGAACTGGCTGAACCAACAAGGCTCTCTAATTAGCCCAGGGCTTAAATAGTCTAAAGATGAAGCCCCACCTCTTTCTGGGCTTCCTCTGGCCAGGGCTTGATCCAATCCCTGTGAAGCATTATATGCACTTAGGCAGTGGTCTGACTCAGTAGCTGTAAGATAACCTGAGGTTTCATCACTGTTGAACTGCCCCTTCATGGGACTGGTGTCTCTCCTGCTTTCACCAGGTGGGGAGAGAACCGGAGTGACTGGTGGTCTAGGATCTTGCTCTACAAGATGGGGGCTGGTTGCCCTGGAGTCTCATGTGCCAGCAGCACCATCTGGAGCTGAGCCTCTAGGGGCAGCTCTTTTGACAGAGGCCTCGGAATCCAGGAGCTCTAGATCTGGAGGGGGTTTTGTGGTGCTGGATGTCAGTTGAGCTTCTGATCATCCCCCAGGACAGTCCCTGGTTCACCCCAATCATCTTCAGTGGAGGAGTCCATTCCCAGGCCTTGTATGGCCAGTGGGAGCAGGTTCCTGACAGAAATCTGGATTACTAATGTTCTGTCATGGTATTCCTCTGCCACAGGCCAGCATCTCACCCAGATAGCCCACTTGTGAGCTTCATAACCAGATATAGCAGCATTACATTCTTGCTTTACAGAATCCCTCTGGATAATGGTGATACCCATCAATAGGTCAGAGAAATGTGTAGAGTGCTCTGAACAGAACAAAATCTTTAAAAAGCTTTTTCGTTATTAAATTCCATGTCCCTCCTGAAGTATTGTCCAACTTTTTGATCATTTCAAGCATAGACAAAAGATTCCCTGACACAGATATGTAGACGTGCATAGGTAAACAGAGTTTGCACATGTACTCTGAGCATTTCTTGTAAGAGTGGCAGCATCAGATCTACAGGCAAGATAACCTGGCATGCAACTCCCATCACCCTGTCAACCTTCTCCTCTTCCACATGGGAACAACAGGCAACCCACTCACAGTTGGGAGCCAAACTTCCTAGATCTATACTTAGAAGTTTGAGCAATAGAAATTCGGTTTGGTTTTGTCTTCAACCCAGATGTATGTCCCATTGCTTAATTAGTAATCCCCTGGAAACATCATGTAATACTATTCCCTAAACTCTTAGGGAATTTAAACTTTATGCATCAAATACCTCTTTCCATGTATACATTATTATTTTTAGTGCAAGTTCTGGGTGGATGGGAACTGATGGTGAACCCATGCCTGTGCAAAATGTTTTGAGAGGCATGTATCCACTCAAGCTTAACATGTTCCTACTGCAAAAATGGATAGGCGTACAGAAGGGAAGCATATTGTATAAACTGTTAGTTGATTGTCATTCACCTTACAAAGATGACAGATAGGTAAACAGATAAAATACAAGAAAAAGTGTCTCTATATATGTATTAGTGCCATAATTTTTTAAACCACAAAAATATTGCTGAAAACTGTTTATCATAATTTGAGAGGGTTTTGGGGGGTGGGGTTTAGTAGTCAGTTATGAACTGGAGCACTGTGAACAATTGCAAGGTGGAGATGATTTATAATTCATAGCCTGAAGAGTTAAACTGTGAAATCCAAAGTTAATAAAGACATTTTCCATAGCAGACATTTTCAGAAACACGTGGTCTTATCAGAACCAAAATTGTTATGACTAAAGTTATACATAAATAGTTTGCAGTAGCTGCACACATTCACTTGGGATATATTCCAGTCTAGACATGTTCCTGCCTAAATTTACATGGGTGCCATGGGAGTCTATTTCCCCCTGAAGAAGCCCCCCATTCCCTTCCTAAACAATTTCTGAAGTTCTGGGGGTGGGTACCCCACTTGGCTGTGGAAGGGAGGAAGGTGAAAAATGGCCTCCTCTTGTCCCCATGGAAATTTCCACATGTGGAAATGCATCACTATAAGAGAGTTGTAGAGTAAAATGGTTCTTGGGTGTTCAGACTCCTCATATCATATTATTATTTTTTTTAATTTATCTTTGGATTTGTATCCCATCCTCCTCGAAGGCTTAGGGTGGCTCACAAGGGGCACGAGTGCCCAAGTTAAAACATTAAAACAATACAGTAAATATAAAATACAATAAATACAGTTCGCTAAAAATTTCTTTATGGTGCCCCAGAAATACTTAGCTATGAAATTCAAGATGGGATTCTATAATTATTTATACTAGAAACAACAAACAGCAGTAATAACAATATATAACAGCGACAATATACATCCCTACAGCATTGTTTTCTGCCAGGAACATCTCGTGCCCCCCAATAGTACCCGCTCTGAAGATGGTCTATTTGCAGGAATAAAGGGGGGGGGCGTAGATGGAATGATGGTCATAATGGTGGCATAAAGATGGTGGCGGCGGCTCCTACTCAAAGACCTGATGGAAGAGCTCTGTTTTACAGGCCCTGTGGAACTGCGCCAGGTCCCGCAGGGCCCAGATCTCTTCTGGGAGCTCATTCCACCAGGTAGGAGCCGCCACCGAAAACGCCCTAGCCCTGATAACCACAAATTTGATGTTTCTGGGACCTGGAATATCCAGGAGATTTTGGTTCCCCGACCGTAGTGCCCTTGGGGGAAATCATAAAATTTACTATTAGCCACAAGATATAGCCACAATGTATAGATAGGAACTCTCTCAGGCTGGGGCAAGTATTCTTGGTGCTTGGGAGGAGGGGCAACAGTGGGAGGGCTTCTAGTGTCCTCGCCCCACTGGTGGACCTCCTGATGGCACCTGGTATTTTTGGCCACTGTGTGACAGATTGTTGGACTAGATGGGCCATTGGCCTGATCCAGCATTGGCTCCTCTTATGTTCTTACTTTATAGTTCTGCACAGAAAAATAAAAGTGAGTCTTACTTCTTCTAAGCAAATATCAGATGCCCTGCTTTCTACATTTGAGCCAAAGGTAGGAGAGATAAACAATACCTTCCTTTGTGTCCCTGCAAATATTTCACATACCTGCAGTCCACATGTCTACTTTCATTTCCTCTGTATTATAGTAACATTACTTTTTGGTAGGGAAACCATGCGGTGATTTCCAGTATAGCCCTAAGCACTGGCTTCAATGGACTAAGAAGGATGTAGCTCTGGTTAGGAGCACACTGGTATTTTTCTGAGGAAGTAAATGCTATTGGTCGACCCCACTGTGGCCTTGTCAGCCATGTCACTCATAATCATAGTTACACTCATTGGCAACAGGCAAGCTGGTATCATCAGCAGTTGCCAGTCTTTGTAATTCAACTGATAATACAAATAAGGAAGCTTAGTTTCAGGCATTATGGTACATTCTGAGGTATTTATTGTACAAAGACCCAGAGGGACAATTATTTACCTTTGTTTCTCCCATCCCATCACTATTTTTGAGAACTGTATTACTTGCTTTTTCAACCAGAAATGAAAAGCTTCTTTCAAAAGGCATGTTTTCCTGCTTTCCTGAGTATTGTCACACTCCCTGGCTGGCCAAGTGTATTATCCGTTCAGTGGTCCCCACTGTAATGGCGGCTGCTGCACAGACAGGATAAAACATCAAGGGGACTAACAGGACTAAATTATTCTCTGCTTATTTTCATGGTTGCCAGGGTAGGCATGTGTGTAACTGTTAACTTGTGAATATGTGATGAGGTCCTCAGATTGTCCATGATATTGGAGTGGAAACGTTATTAATTTGATTAGCATAAGAGAGTAACATCACCTAGCTTGACCACCCTTGGAATGATAAGTGTTAATAACCCAGCAAAAACAATAGGTGGAATGGGGATGGGGGAATCAGAGGAATTCTTGAGTTCCAATGATGTTTTGAGAACAGAACTCTCAACAGTACTAAGCCTCTTTCTCTCCTCATAGGTCTCTTCTCACAAGACAAAGACAAGAGCGGGAGGCAGAGAGAGAGACAGAGGTTTATCTCAACCAGCATCTTATGATTTCGTTGACGAAAAGGTCCATCATTGGAATAATGCACGTGTCAGTCCTGACATTTGCAGTTAAAGCTTTTGGACTTTTACACTTTCAATTTCATTGTCACGTTTTGGGACTAGGACTGGGTGTGTCTTGCTGTTATTTCAAGTCTGCCATGCTGATAGCATGACAGTCCTAAACAACTAGCCTCAGGACCAGTGAAGCTGCTGACATTTGCACATCATGGGCTCATAATATTAATTTCTCCAGCTTCTAATTCTCATCTTCATTGTGAGGTTGCTCTGAGATTATATGTGTGTTATTAAAAACGAGATAAAGTGCAGTTCCACTTTTGTACCTGCGGAGACAGCATTCATCAGACTAGGGTAGGGAAGGACAGAATCTGCTCTCGGGCATGCTCAGAACTTGATTGCTCCCCCCTCCCGTTAGTTTCAATGAAACTGCCTTGTTGGATGAGATTGACTTAGCTTTTTGTAAAGGTGATATAATTTACACAACAATATAACAACCCAAGTGAAGAAACTAAAACATCACCAAAGCCCAGAAGGTCGTGGACATCCCAAAAACTGCAGTCCAGCCAACCAATTGAAGATTTTGCCAGACAAACTAATCAGTTAATTGGATCCTACAATATGCGAGTGCAAAGAAAAATGCATTTTGCGCAGTTTGGCTTGTGCTTATTATTATTATTAGAACAGTCATAGACCAGATAAAAATAGGATACAATACAAATCTGCTATAAAATGTACATCCAGTTTATAATTGAACTAATCCAACAATAATATATATTAATAAAATTACATACATATGGTCATTAATGTATTGGCTCCTCAAAATCAGAAAGCAAAGCTCCTGTTTAAACTATTCTTCTGTTTAATCACTTGGGCACAACACCTAGCTGTCACTCTAGTGACTGCTGGCATTTCATCAAGCAGTACTTTCTTCAAGGTTATCTTATCCGATAGAAGCATGGACTGTTTTGGCTGCTGGTCCTTGCAGCTGTGCTGGCGGGGAGCTGCCTTTGCCTCCCTGGAGGAGGAGAGGCAACCCGATGTGGCATCACCGCATCCAGGGATGGACGGGGGGCAGAGCCGGAGCTTTCCTGAGCCGACCCCTCCTTCCCTCCTTCAGTCTGCGCCTTTCTGCTCGGCCGGCAAGAGCTCTAGTTGGAGCTCCTCATGCTGGTTGGAGCAGAGAGGGGCCGTGGCACGGGATCGGCGGCACGGGATTGGCGGCGCGAGTGGCAGCAGTCGACGAGACACAGCAGCGTCGGTCGGTGAGATGCAGCAGCAACTGCAGAGCGCAGCAGCGGTGATGGGGACAGCTCGGTGGACATGGCGAACTCGGCAGGGGATGTGGCAACTGGGGCCGGACCATTTGCCAATGGGCTTGGCTTAGGCCAGTGTCCAGGAGTGGTAATGGGGGCAGAAGAACACAGCGGCTGTGGTTCCTGCCCTCCCTTACTTTGAGGGCTCGCGCTTGGCTGGGGAGAGCGAGTGGCCTTACCGTAGTCTCTGGGCAGCCCGCCGGGGCAAAGGGTCTTTGCTGGGGGTTTTGTTCTCCTGGGAGGCAGTAGCCTCTCTTGTCAGCTGAGCTATAGTGTTGGGTGGCTGGCTCAGGGCTAGGCAGTTTTTTTGCCCTTTATTTCATCTGGACTCCACACACCCCCTTTGCTCCCACCTCACTAGCTGGTGATTTGGGTACCCACGGGCCTCCAGGGTAGCAAGGGCTTATTTCCCCCCCTCCTTTTGGCTTGGGCTTCTGAGCTCCTGCTTGCTTCTCCTCTCCAGGCACCTTGGGGACAATTTGGGTGTGCGGCGACCATTTGGTGGCTCTTGGCGGCCATTTGAGCACGTGGCGGCCATTTGGTGGCTCGTGGGGGCCATCTTGGCACGCGGTGGCCATTTTGTTGTCCTCAGCGGCCATTTTGTGGCGTGCTTCAAACTCCGTTTCGGCCGAGCTGTCCAAGTTAGAGGATTTGGGTGCATTGACGAGGCTTGTGTACCCTAGTGGCTGTTTGGTTTGGGGGCGTTATCCTTTTCAGCTTAGCATGGCTCCTAAAAAAGGCAAGGGGCATTCCAAGGGCAAGCAGCTGGCTCCTAAGCCACAACAGAATAGGCCTGCCCCAGCCCTCTCCTCCTCAGAGGATGAGGGAAGGGATGACATGCAGCAAGCCATTTTGGCATGGCTCTTGGCAGTGGAGCAGGCTTCAGGTGTAGCTCTATCCTGCACCCCACCTACCCAAGGCCTGGCTGGGAGAAAGGAAACCCAGACTTTGTCCAATAAGCATTTTCAAGCCGAGGTTTTAACACGTCTGTCTTTGGTTGAGGGTAGAGTCTCGACAGATTCAGGAGCCAGCGGCAGCGGAGGGTGAGATGAGGTGGTAGCAGGTCCTTCAGGCACTGGGCCTTCCCAAGGAGCAGCTGATCCTAGGCCAGCCATGATGCCAGCGAACGACACAATGGGTAAGTCTGACATTGGTATGCGGGCAGGGGCTGCCTGGCCTTGGGGCCCCTGCGGGGCTGTGGTCACCCTGGCTTCAGGTACGGCTGGCACACCTTGCATGCACGGCAGTGGTCAGCACTGGCCCTCATCACCTGTGCAGCAGGTTGGACGTGTGCCCCAGTGTTGGTTTAGCCACCCCCCGCTAAGACCTGTCAGTGTGGGGGCTCCCCCCCTTGTGGGGCATCCTACGCAGCCACCCCGGCTACTGCGCTCCCTTATGGGGACATGGCATTACCCTTGGGTGACCACTTGTTGCCAGCCACCAGGGATAGAATCTGCCACAGGGACTATGTGGATGTCTTTTCCCTTCTTTTCCGGGGATTGGAGAAGAAGGACAAAGACGATCTTGATGACAAGGACAAAGAGAAGCTCTGGGGGATGAAGGTGGATAGGACCTGGGCTACTTGGGTGGCTGGGTTTTTGATTTATGCAGGAATCTTGGCTAAGGCGCAGCCCTGGTGAGCGGTGTCTTTATTCCAATACTTTGATATCATTTATAAGGGTTACATGGGCTTCACGGGCCTGGCATGGCTGCAGTATGACAAGGAGTTCTGGATGCGGGCAGCCATGAACCCTGCAATGTGCTGGGACCAGGTGCACCCTCACCTGTAGCTTAAGCACATGTCCCCAACTAGCCCTAATACTGGAGACCGGTCCCACAGTGATCACTTGGTGCAGCACCAGTCCGCAGTTCCCCACCCCCACAGCGTTGCAGGGCAGGTGGTTCAACCCCACCAGATCTGTTGGGAGTTCGGTGCCCAGGGGGTTTGCAGCAGGAAGGCCTGCCAATACCGGCATGAATGCCCCCTGTGTGGAAGCCCTCACCCCTTCTCAGCATGTTTTCAGGGTAAGCCCCGTTGGGGCCGGAGGCGACCTAAGCAGGGTGGGCCAGGACCGGCTGGTGGAAAAGGGACCCAGTCCCATAAAACCGAAAGCACTTGAGAGGTAGTTACATTTATACCCCAAGCGGGAAGACTGTTTATATCTGTTACAAGGTTTTCAGTTTGGTTTTTGCATTCCTTGTTTGGGCCCTAGGACCTTTTTCATGGTGCCCAACTTGGCATCCATTCGGGGGAAGAAACACATAGTCAGGTAAAAAAATAGAAGAGGAAAGGTCAGAGGGTAGGATTCTGGGACCCTTCCCTGCCCCCCCCCGGTGGCCTCATTGTGGGTTTCCCCATTGGGCATAGTGCCCAAGAAGGCGCAAGGGGAATGTTGGCTGATTCACCATCTCTCTTACCCATGTGGGGCATCGGTTAATGATGCCATCCCGGATTCCCTTTGTTCTGTCAGGTACACCTCCTTTGGCCAGGCAGTGAGGGTAGTGCGCCGTTGCGGGATCGGTGCTGAGATGGCAAAATGTGACATTAAGTCTGCATTTCGCCTTCTTCCAGTGCACCCCAGTGACTTTGAGCTGCTGGGGTTCCATTTTGAGGGTCACTTCTATATGGACTGGTCATTACCCATGGGCTGCTCAGTGTCTTCTGCAGCCTTTGAGCATTTTAGCTCATTCCTGGAGTGGGCTCTCCGGTATCACACTGGAATCCCTACAGTCAGGGCCGTAGCTAAAGCCTTCCTAGTGGGAAGGCCCTGGGGAAAGTGGGGGGGCCGGGGGATGCGTGCGCCGCACACACATCACCTGGAAGTGACGTAATGCCCTCCCCCCCTCTCTCTCCAAGCTCCCCCCCTCCTTTGCAGCTGCTTCGCTCTTTCTTTCCCCCCTGGGAGGAAAGAAATCCGGGGAGGACTACAGGGGGATTGGGACACCTTCCAAGCCAGCCTCCTTCCCCAGCACCTGGAATCCATGAAGCCTTTTTTTTTTCCCCGCTGGAAGTCCCGGATTTCGAATTGGAGTGCAGTGTGCCCTCTAAGCGGGGGGGGGTTTTTTTTCACCTCCTCAGGCCCTAGAGGTATGGGGGGGAGTGGGGGAGAGGGAGAGAAGCAGCGAGGGAGGGGAGGCAGCCCAGGGTGCAGAGAGGCAGAGAAAAGAGCCCTGGGTCATAGCCGGATGCTGCCTTTAACAGCCATGACGAAGTCATGACGTGAAGAAATCCACCAAGCTTTCCCCGTCCCTTCTTGGTGAGCCTATCTGACCCAGTGGCTTCAGATCTTGGAAGCTAAGCGGGGGCAGCCACGGCTGGCATTTGGATCATGAGGGATCACCGAGGAAGTCGAGGGCTGCTGCTCAGAAGCAGGCAGTGGCTCGCCCAGCCCCGTTCGTCTCTCGCCGTGAAAACCCAAGGAGGGCTGGCTGCGCCTCAGCCTAACCCGCGAGCCTCTCGCCTCCCAGGAAGCCCAGGGTCCTACCATCGACAGTATCAACCCCCCCCCACGCTGCTCCTTTCTTCTTCTTTACAAATTAAATCAATTATTTTCCTTCAAGGAAACTCAACCTCTGTAAGGATGATGATATATCAGTAAATCTCCAACGAATGAAGTTAGCCAGGTTGTTGCCTCTTTAGTGAGGTTGAAGTAATGGGTACAAATTAGGCAATTATTTTATAATAATAATAATAATAATAATAATATTTATTGCATTAGCAAGAAAGCCATAGCAACTGTACAGAATAATAATTTTTAAAAGTAATTATTTTACAGGAGGCGATCTTCTCTCTTTCGCTCTTTCCCCCTCCCGGGAAGCTAATTCGTCTTGATTTGGCTTTACGGGGGCAGAACAAAATGGGAGCGAAGGGGGAGAGAGACGGCATTCAGAGGAGCGCGGGGACGAAAGGGGAAGGCACCTAAGCGGGCAGCTCGGTGCCTGCCCGTAACTTCTGGCCAAGCGGAGGCAGCCGCCGCGTCCCCGCCTGCCACTGTAGCGCCGTAGTTTAGCAAAGCCTTGTTAACTCTTTGATCTGGAGCCGGCGAGGCGCGCACACCACCCGGGCCCTGAACAGCAGGGAAGGGGTTAAAAGGCAACCGGCCGTTAATTACCCTGCGGCTGCGCTAGCTGAGGAACGGCGTAGTGCCTGTGGGTCCAGGATGCCAGAGAAGGCGGCGGCGGCAGCGCTGATTTTGGAGGGTGGCGGCAGCAATGGGCAGGGAGGAGGGGGAGCAGGGGAGGGGGCCCGCAAAACCAGCGGGGGGCAGGCCCCATGGGCCCCACACAGGCTATGGGCCTGCCTACAGTGGTGCATTACTTAGATGAACCGGGGGCTCAGGGCAATGTGACTGCCTTCTACAGGGTTTTTTGGACCTGGCCGAGGAGTTGGGGGTCCCTTTGGCACATGAGAAGACTTAGGGCCCCACACAGAAGCTTACTTTTCTGGGAGTAGAATTGGACATGGTTGCGCAGGCTTCACGGTTGCCAAGGGCTAAGGTGGAGGACCTGCGAGCACGGGTGGCTAATTTTATGCAGAAATGGAAGGCCACTTTGCGAGACTTTCAGCAGTTGGTGGGGCATCTTAATTTTGCCTGCAATTTTGCGGGCCTTCTTGCGCTGGCTGTGTGATGGACTTAGGGGTTTACACCTCCTTCACCACAGAGCCAGGGCCACTGCAGGAATTCGGGCCAACCTTGGGATTTGGCTTGAGTTCTTGGACTCCTTCAATGGAGTTTCTTTTTGGTGGTCTGAGCTGCAGTTGGGGACCGAACTGCAGATCCACTCCGATGCAGCTGGATCGTTGGGCTTCAGAGTGTATTTCTAGAAGCAGTGGTGCGCTGTTTGTGGCACAACATCCTTTTCCTTGCCAGACATGTACTAGGGATTGACAATGGGGTGGCTGATGCTCTGTCTCGTAAACAGATGGAGAGGTTCCTTCAGCTGGTTCCAGAAGCCAACCTGCAGCTGGTTCGAATGTCGCAGGAGCTTTGGTCAATTGGAGGGCAGAGGTCCATAGGGCAATTGGCTTGGCCATCACGCCAGGCACGAAGCGGGCATATGACCATGCTGTCTGCCAGTTTTCTGGGTTTAGGAACCAGATAGGGTATCCCGAACAGTTGCCAGTGACTGTGGACCATCTCTTACACTTCTGTGTTACAATGCAAGGTAAGGGGTTGGTGGTAAGGGTTGCTATCTGCAGTGGCTTATGCTAGCAAGGCATGGGGGCTCACTGATTCAACAGGCGATTTTCATATATGGAGGATGTTAGAGGGCTGGATGCGTCAGGCCGGGCCCATGCTGACAATAGGCAGCCTATTTCCCCAATGGTTTTGAGGGGTTTAGAGGCAATCTGGAGGGATATTTGTTCCTCTGCCTATGAAGCACGCCTTTTTCATGCTGCTGCATTGGTGGCATTCTTTGGAGCCCTTCGCATGAGCAAGCTGGTGGTGCAATCGAAGGCTGATAGGCCCAGTCGTGCGTTGGAGGCATGGGATCTTCATTTGATGGGCAATAGGGCTATCCTCACCTTGAGGCATTCCATGATTGACCAGCACCGAAGGGGGGCCACGGTAGCTATTGGGCGTTGTGACGAGAATGAGCTGTACCCAGTTTCAGTCCTGGCAGCTTACCTCACCATTAGAGGGTGGGGCGAAGGTGTATTGTTCCAACACCAGGATGGCAGCCCATTATCCAGGCACCAATTTTGGGCCGTCACTTCTGCGGCCTTGGCGCGGCTGGGTTTGGCAGGGATGCGATTCTGCACCCATTCTTTTCGGATCAGAGCTGCCTCCACAGCTGTGGCTGTGGGGTACCCGGTGCAGGATATTCAACGTTTGGGTTGGTGGCGCTCTTCTGCCTACAGTCTTACGTGCATCCTATGTCTGGCTTATAGGACATTTTTTCCTGGAGATTAGTTGGTTCTTGTTCTGAGGATCATTGTTTTCTCGTTACAGGTCCTGTTGGCCGATTGGAGAAGAAGCGGATCCTGATCTGTGGGCATAGTTTTATTTTTTGGGTGGCGCACCGTGCCAAACGCATGCCCGTTGGTTCACAGTTGGGGCTTAGCCAGGTGGCCATGATTGAATGGCTGGGGTGCTGGGGCTTGCAGTGGCCTGGCCTTTTACATCTACTGTTTGAGGGGAGGGGAAGACCCCCACCCCATATTCTACTGATCGATTTGGGTGGCAACGAACTTGGCCTGATAAAGCCTTGATTTTACAGGCTCAAGAGGATTTCAAGATTATTAAGCAGTGGTGGCCTGGGACGACGATTGTTTGGTTTTCTATGGTCCCGTGTCTGTTGTGGCGAGGAGCCAGCAACCCCTTGGCCATTGATAAAGCTCGCCGTAAGGCTAACCGAGAGATTCACAGGGCGCTGGAAGGGGGCCTTGGCATGTATCTGCCTCATCCCGGGATACATGCAGGATCAAAGAACATATTCCAGAGTGATGGCATGCATCTATCCGAGTTTGGATTGGATATTTTCTTGGAGAACGTATGGCAAGGGCTTCGTGGGGCTCTAGGCCTTTAAATGGGCGCATTAGGTATTAGCAGAGACTTGGCCTTTGCGGTGGCAGGATGTCATTCAAACAGATTGCAGCTCGGTAACCAACAGCTTATAACCCCCTTTGGGTTTTAGGGGTCTTGCCAGTACAGTCTTTGGGCCCTGTGGCCTGGGACAGGGAAAGCAGACTGCCTATGGGATTGCCCGGTGTTATTCCTCTCTTTGAGCCTTGAGGCTCGGGGGTTGGGAGGCTCCTGGCAATCATCCGTGCCATGCTGACTGGATGTGAGCCATTCCCTTTGGCTACCATCCGGGGCTGGGTGGCTCACCCTTGTCCAATTGGCAGGGGAGGTGTCACACACACACAAAACCTTTATTGGCATGAAAGCACAAAACATCATGGAAATACAAGAAAATACTAACATCAGTCACTTACACTTGGCTATTCAAGCCTCGTCTTCTGATTGCATAATATAAAATTTTTGCAGCAGCCTCCATTATTTCGCAATTAGAATTAAACAAAAGAAAGTGATCAATTGAATCATCAGAGTGCTAGCTCTTACCCTCTAGAAATGGAGTAATAAAACGAGATCAGATATCCCTATAGAGGGGGCAATGAAGTATTGTGTGTGTAGTGGATTCTATATCTTTTAGAGAGCAAGGACAAAGTCTGTCTACATATGGTATCTGGTGGTACCTCCCTAAAAGCACCTCTGATGGCAGAACATTAAAGCGTGCAAGCATGTATGCTCTGTGATGATGTGGGGCTGTTAAACTTGACAGATACTTCGCAGTAGAGCCCATGTCAAAAGTCCCCAACCAGCTTGGGAAGCAGCTGCACATTCCCTAAGTTCTTCCCTTTCGATGTCAAGAAATCTTTGTTTAATAATAGCATAGGCTTGTTTATCTGAAAAGTGGGCTAAATAATCCGGGGATATTCCCATTGCAGAGTTTCTCCTCTACATATCTAAGCCATGGAGAGATAGGGGACTCAGTTAACATGTGAGTAATAATACTTTTATTGGAACTGCAGTGGCTCAAGTGGTTAAGACGCTGAACTGCAGGCTGTGGAAGGTTGGTAGTTCAGCAGTTTGAGACCCGAGTTGCCACATGACGGAGTGAGCTCCCGTCTCTAGTTCCAGCTCCTGCCAACCTAGCAGTTCGAAAGCAAGAAATTGCAAGCAGATAAATAGGTACCATTTCAGTGGGAAGGTAACAGCGTTCCGTGCGCCTTGGTGTTTAGTCATGCCGGCCACATGACCACAGAAATGTCTTTGGACAGCGCTGGCTCTTCGGCTTTGAAATGGAGATGAGCACCGCAACCCTAGAGTCGGATTCGACTGGCTTTCAAGCAAGGGAACCTTTACCGTAATAATACTTTTAGTTTTAGCATGGAAATGAAGTTTAAGCCAGAACTGAGTTGTTATCAGCCATGCTCTGGTCGATAGAAGCCTTTGATTGGTTTCTAAGCATAAAGCTGCATAAGGAACACAAGAGGGAAGTCCAAGAATTTTCTGCAAGAATCTGGACTGAATTCTTTCCAAGTCCCCATTTAAGGCTTCAATTCAGATTGGTACTCTGTAGAATAATTGAGCAGCTAATTTGACATTAAAAACTTTAAGGGGCCACCGGCACGTACAGGTTACCCCTGGTATAATGGAAACTTGTAATTGCCGCAGCAATGTTGTTCGCTGCCTCAATTGCTCTCTCTTTATGATAGACCCATTTGGTGTTATAGTAAAAGTGGATACCCAAGTACTTAAAGCTTTTGACTTGTTCAATGAAATGGCCTCCAATATTCCATCTGGACGACTTCCAACTCTTACTGAAGATCATAATTTTGGAATTTTAAAAATTCAGAACTAGCCTATTCTTTTCACAATAGTCTACAAAGCTCTTCAAAAGGCATTTCAGCCCTATATGACTTAGAGACAATAGCACGGCGTCATCAGCATAAAGGAGTAAAGGGGTGGGGATCGAGCCAAGTTTAGGACTGCAGGGGAGGTGTCTTTGACACCTGGCCTTGCCATGCTGCAACCTGCCTGCCCTTGTCATTCCTTGTTCGTTAATGAAGTTAATAAAGTGGCCCATTCAGTACCACAGATTGGTTGTCTATCTCTTCTTTCTGGATTGGGGGGCAATAGGGAGGATTGTCTTGTCCCTGACTTCCTTATAAAAGGGACAACTAATAAAAATATGTTCCAATGTTTCCACCTCACCGAGGGAGCATGCACATATCCTTTGGCTTATGCAAGCAGTTGTGCAACTGCTGCAGCAACACATAGCACTTGAATATAATTTTTAACAATAGTGTTCATGTGCAGCCATGTTCATGTGTAACAAATGGTTCACATGATTTTATTTAATTTGATTGAAGAGCTACTTTGTGTCTTGTGCACTCGGAAAAGGCAATAGGAAGGCACTTGCTTTCCTTCAGCACAAGCAGACAGTGAGGAGCAATTTTAGCACTTCTGCTTATGCAAAGATTGTTGTGCAGGCAGAAATCTTCCATAGGACCCATCCTACTACAGGATTACTGCAGGCTATCCAAGGCAACAGCCAATATTGTGTGTGTTCCCCCTTCCAAAAAAAGTGCAAGTAATTCATTCTCAATTAAGTAGGCTTTTTAAAAGCATTTGCCGATTTTAATTGGCATCCTAATGTTATTTGATCCACTGGGAACTCACTAGTCACTGTTGAGGAGTTAACACAATCCAAGTGACTTGTTGAAAATATGGGCTGAGTGGCTCTGTGTGAAGTTCAGCAAGTGGAAGAACAGTGATGTCCTTGCTTCCACTTATGCCCAGCTCACAACTCAGTCCTGTTCGACTGACATTGCGCTGCGTAAATACAAACTGAGTCATGCACTGGCACATGCTGAAACAGCCACTTGTTTATGTCTCCATATGCTGAACTCTATGAAACCTGAAGCCATCACTGTTTCATTGTGTGTTGGCTCTATAAGTTTTGCATCCTCCTGGAAACAGTTGGTGCTGTGTTGACTCTAGATGTAGAGCTATGTAAGTGTTGTTGTTGCTGCTCAGAAATAAAGTATCCTTACCTGTTCGCCATCCCTTTTGGTCTGCTCTCTTTTCAAATCCCTTATTCACCTTGGATTATATAAACTTCATCTTTCGTTGTCTGTTTTCTGTTGATTTCAGACAGAATGCTTAGCTGCAATGAAATATTCTGTTTGTGGCAAATGGGAAAATGTTGTGCTAAGAGAGTTTTCTTAAAGTGACATCTTCCTGGTTGAGAGAATTCTGGTTATATCAATTGTCTGTATGTATTGTGCTGTCATCGTATATGGCCTTCCGATGTTCATCCTTTTGCATTTTCTTTGCTCTTTAAGGCTGAGACTTGTGAGGTTTGTCCACAGGTATCTTTAATAGTAACTCTTCTGCTGTCCAAATAAGCGCCTTGTCCCAAAAATCTAGCAAATTTCTTTTATGTTTGGTATATCATGTAGCAGCCTTCATGTTAAACTATATTTGTGACAAAAATAGCAGCTTGGCTGCCTAGCTCCACTGGCTAGGACTGGCTAGAAACACTTTGTGCAATATGTTAAACTATTGCTCTTTATGAAATCCCTTTGACCTTCTGAGAAGGCTCTTAAGACTAATCTCTTCCAGTGTTTTGGCAACCGATAAAATCTCTACACTTAAATCAACCCTAAAATTTGCCCTATTTGGGCAAACTTATCGAGAGAGCGGTGGCATTACAGTTGCAGGGCTTTCTGGATGACACTTCCATCCTAGATCCTTTCCAGTCCGGCTTCCATCCGGGGCATGGGACGGAGACGGTACTTGTTGCTCTGACTGATGACCTCCGTAGGCATTTGGATCGGGGCGGTGTGGCGGCACTGTTGTTATTAGATCTGTCAGCCGCATTTCATACGGTCGACCACCAGTTGCTGACCCACCGCCTCGCCGACACGGGGATTTAGGGACTTGCCCTTCAATGGCTTGCCTCTTTCCTACAAGGTCGGGGACAAAGGGTGGTGATAGGGGAACAGCAGTCCCAGAGACACCCCCTTGAATGTGGGGTGCCCCAAGGGGCTGTATTATCCCTGCATCTACATGCGCCCCCTTGCCCAGTTTGCCCGGAGGTTTGGGCTTGGGTGTCATCAATATGCGGATGACACCCAGCTCTATCTGATGTTGGGCGGCCGATCAGACTCCAGCCCAGAAGATCTGCACCGGACATTGCAAGCCGTGGCTGGTTGGCTCTGACTGAGTCGGCTGAGGCTAAACCCGGCAAAGATGGAGGTCCTGGGTTTGAGTCGATGTGGTTTGGGGTTGGGTCTCCCACTCCCGACCTTCGAGGGGGTGCCTTTGGTGCCAGCGTCTGGTGGAATGAGCTCCCAGAGGAGATCCGGGCCCTGCAGGACCTTGTACACTTCCGCAGGGCCTGTAAGACGGAGCTCTTCCACCAGGCGTTAGAGTAGGAGCCACCACAACTGTTACCATCTGTCCTAGCCCATTATTACCAACTCGCCGTGAGCGCCAAAATGGTGGTACTGCGTGGAGCTGTGGCCACTAAGGATACTATCCTGATGACATCATCTGTTCCCTTGTCAGATATTAAGGCGAGCGCTTAAGTTGTATTGAATGTTTTTAAATTCAGTTTTAATGTTTTATGTATTGGGCATTGGCCCCATCTGTACGCCACCCTGAGCCCGTTCGCGGGGAGGGCGGGTTATAAATTAAAATAAATTAATTAAATAAATAAAATAAGTATTTTGTTTTTCAAATCTTCTGATACTATGACTGACAAGCCATTATAGTAATTGTAACCCAGGGAGGATCCACTTGGCTGATTTGTTAATCCACTGCTGAAAATCTGACTGAATTCTTAGTGCAAAGTTCACTTGCTGCAAAATGCTGGTGGAAATAATGCCCCTATGGTCATAAGCCTCAAAAGAGCCTTGTGTTGACAGTCTCTCTCCTCCTCCTCCCTTCCATTGTGTGTGTTTCCCTTCTCTTCTTTTCTTAGTTTTCAACAAACAATAGATTGCTGCTTCAAAACTGACAAACTATGGTTTGTGCTCCCTCTGCAATATGAAATTACAAGTCCCAGTTTGATCATGGTTGGCACACACACAAGTATGCAGAGCAAGCACAATCTCATTTGGGATGCAAACTATGGTTTGGCCCAAACTGAGATTAAAAAAAGGAACTGCTGCAGGTTAGAGGATGAAGGGAACATTCAAGCCAAAAGTCGGTTTGGCACTGAGCCTTTTTTATATAACATTCAAACCAAGCCAATATAAGAATGCACTGAAAAGAGGTAACCTCAACTTTAGCTTTGGTTTTAACATTAAGGGTTCTGCAGTATCATTAATAGTGATGAGCAAGCAGCCTGCCCAACTGTTATACTTACAGATGTAGAAATCTTGTTGACTTTTCTGTTATGAACACTGTTACTTAGTTTCAGAGTCCTTGTTCCTGTAGTCATGACACTGCTAGAAATAATATTTCTTCCGTTTTAGATGATGACAGATAGTCTAATTCAGCAATCATTAGCATTATATCCTACAAATTCTGATTGTCCTGGGGGCATTTTTTAAAAAATATCTTCACATTGACAACTGTGCGCAGCATTCTTTTCTAGTACTTTTTGATAAGGATCTAACAACTTTGTTAACACAAAAACATTCCAATCTACAGCAAATAAAGCTGCATTTCTGAGCTATATTTTTAGACAAATATATGCATATTTTGAGTTCTGTGAATCAGTTTTATCTCTAAAGACTTGGCCAAAGTATCAGCTGATGCAGAATCAGGGTTTATGATGAAAGAATGTTGCAGGTATTTCTTCAGTGGGAGCTAATTATCAGGAAACGTTCTCTAGATAATTTAAAGAAGATAACATTAAATCCATAATTTAAAGAAGATAACATTCCTAACATGCCTGCTCCCAGATGAGAAGATAAGCATGACAGGATATGTGAGAAAACAGCACTTTTGTCGTATGAGACAAGGAGAAAGACGGGCAAAAAGAGAGAGCTGTGAGTTGCCTGGTGGTGAAATACTTGGGATACAGTATGTGGTACACTCCAGTATGTGGTATAGTTCTGCCTTGAATCTATATTTGTAAATAAAACAAAGCAGGAATAAAGACTGCACAAGTGGCCAGGTGTCTTTCCCGCAAATAAAATGAAATCCCTTAGCACCGCCCTTGGAGCATGTGGATGTATCCATGTTATCTAAGAATCCAGAATAGTACAATGTGGTGCAAAGAAAAGGATGTATCTTTGATGGACAAGGTAGGTTCAGTCTCTCCCTAAGGCTGCAGTCACACACACTAAATAATCCACTTTCAATCCACTTTCAATGCACTTTTGAAATGGATTTTGCCAGTTCACACAGTAAAAATCCAATTGGAAAGTGCATTGAAAGTGGATTATTTAGTATGTGTGACCGCTCCCTCAGAGCAACAAATAAACGCTGATGGAATCTTGGGGGGGGGGGGATAACCCTGTGTGAGTGAGGACTTGTTATTAAAGGGGGCTGGGCTACTCTGTCTGTGGATGTCTCTGTGAGTGAGAAAGAGGACCTGTGTGAGGTGTGAGATGGTCATGGCTCTTTGTATATTTTAAAAGAGACAAGAAGGGTGGCAAGTGTGACATCCTGACCTACTGATAACCCTGAACCTGAGAGAGAGGTTGCTGAGGGTGGTAGGCACTCTGTGGGAGTGGACAAGGGGCGTCACGGTATCTTATCAAAAAAATTAAAGAGTTCCAGTGACTGGAACCATTTTTTCTAAATTATCTATTTTATTTAACATTTACAATAAAACAAAAGCATAATATTACCATTAGAAATGTAGCACTGAACAACATTCAAAGAAGCATAGAGAAAAACGGTGTCACAGCAGCACGAAACTGATTTAAAAATGCAAATGCAGACTCGACCAAAGTCTGACTGAGTGGCAGAAGGTCTGCTTAGAGCAGGCAGAAAATAATCAAAGGATCCCAGTTGAAAGAATAGGACCTCAGTTCTAAAAGTCAATGGAAGAGAAATGTTGTTACTTATACCTTAGTTCCCTCAGTGCTGTGTTCATACCATAAATAAAAGTTAACTTCTTGTTTCGTGTAACCCTATGGGCTCCATGTCTAAGGGAAAGAAGCACACACACACACAATTTTAGTATCTCAGTCTATAAATACATGATAAAATATGAATAAATTGTGGTAGTGTGTGAATGGAACTTGTTTGAGACCCAAGCCCCCGATAACCCTGTGTGAGTGAGGGCTTGTTATTAAAGGGGGCTGGGCTACTCTGTCTGTGGATGTTTCTGTGAGTGAGAAAGAGGACCTGTGTGAGGTGTGAGATGGTCATGGCTCTTTGTATATTTTAAAAGAGACAAGAAGGGTGGCAAGTGTGACATCCTGACCTACTGATAACCCTGAACCTGAGAGAGAGGTTGCTGAGGGTGGTAGGCACTCTGTGGGAGTGGACAAGGGGCGTCACGGTATCTTATCAAAAAAATTAAAGAGTTCCAGTGACTGGAACCATTTTTTCTAAATTATCTATTTTATTTAACATTTACAATAAAACAAAAGCATAATATTACCATTAGAAATGTAGCACTGACATTAATAGGGTCAATGGAAACATATATATTTGACTACTGCTATAGGCTAGGTGGAATAAGAACATCTATCTTACTGTCTAATGGCAGATCCACATGTCTGAAGGTGCATTTGGTGTACATGTGGTTGCCATAGGGTTGCCAGATCCAGGTTAGGAAACTCCTGGAGATTTGGGGATTGAGCCCAGGGAGGACAGGGACCTTAGTGGGGTACAATGCCATAGAGTCCAAACTCCAAAACATCCATTTTCTCCAGAGGAACTGATCTTTGTAGTCTGGAGATGAACTGTAATTGCAGAGGTCCCACCTGAAGGCTGGCATCCCTGAGTTTCCCTGTGAATCTTGAATAAGATGCACACCTAGAGTTCCATGCTGGGAGCTCTGTTCTCAGATGTGTGTGGGCCCATTTCAGACTGGGACTGTGGAATATGAGAATAACGGTCTTCAGCCTCCCCTGCATATCTTTTGCCTGACCTGAAATGGACTGGGGGAGCCTTTATATGTCCTATTGGGAAACCATTTGTAGCCAACAGTACATATAAGTTTCCCCAGTGGACAAATGATGGCTCCCCTGGACCATTTCAGACTGGGAAAATGGCACTGGGAGAAAGGCTGAAGTCCTTTCTCTTTGCACATCACAGTCCTGATCTGAATCTCCTATGTGCCTATCTGGGAACTTTCAGAATACTTCTGTACAAAGACATGGACAGCATAACATATGACTCAGTCAAAAGCTCCTAAGGGAATGTGTTCTAAAGTTCATATGCTAGGAATGTACACTGGAATATTTCTGGTAAAAATATATATTCCAAAAATACCTTGTCGGTATTTTCCCCCCAGATATATCCAGGTGTCCAGAGCGATATTTGTGATTGTCGGAATACTGGTAATCAGGTCTCAAATATTTCACAAAATATTTGGGAATATCCAGGGGCAGCATTTAAGGCTCCCAAGTCCTGTTTTTCTTCCATTTAACTGGTTTCCTGGGCGATGGGAGGGATGGACATTGGTTCTGCTGGGCTTGCCACATTGTCCCTGGTTTCTGTTTGGCTTCTTTGGTTTGACACTGGTTCTCTGTTGGGCTCACCACATCGGCCTGTGAGTCTGCTGGGATTATCTGGTTTGGCATTAGTTCTGTTGGTTCTGTTTGCATTTGGAGGTTTTTGGCCAGTGGTTGTTCTTGGGGGTTTAGCTTTTGAATTCTTTGCCCTGAAGAAAGCATGGATTTTTTCCCCCTGCATAGGAAACAACGGAGAGAAGTAAAATGGCTGGGACTGAGGCATCTTGTTCAGATGCCCCTTGATCCAAATCACTTGAAACTTAAATAGTCTTTAGTGGACAGGAAGGAATAGGTTCCCTGAAATTTTGGTGTCATTTGCTTGACAAGCAACTACTACGGCCCCTTGGAAAAGAGTCTCCTTATGGAGAAGAATGGATCTTAAAAACTTTGAAATTCCCAGAACAAACAAAACCCAAATTCTAATCCCAAAACAGTACTGGGGACCCAAATAATCTGGAATGCCAGTATGGAAAGCATACCAAAATTCCAAATATGAAAAATATTTTTTTCGAGTGCAAATCCATCATATACAGCAAAACAGAAAAGATCCTGCTGCTGAATATGCTTTCTGATTATATGGTGTAAGCAATTAGGCTCCCAGGATGGCCTCTGGGTAAAGATATTCATGTAGGCCGAGGTAGTCTTTACATACAATAGACACAGACCACTTAAGGAAGTTAAGGCACCAAATGGCTGCTGGTTTATCATTCTGGGACAGGAAGGAATTTTTGGTCCAAAAAGTTGTGATGTCATCTGCTATGCCAACACTGCTGCCTACTTTCATTAGTTTACCAATGTAAGCTGGTTTACTAACTAGGCCATGCCATTGTTCCATCCTGATCTTTCATGTAGGCTGAGTATACAGTGATGGGTACAGTACTGTAATGAAGGAAAAATACATATTTTAATTAGTTACTAAAACATCTATACACTGCAATTTCTCAGCCAAACCTTCCAAGGTGGTTACATTTGCACATGCTGCTCACTCCCGGAAGTGCCTGCCTGGCAATTAAGATCAAGTATAGAAATATCTTCAGAAATAGAAAGGGTAGCTGCAAGGAATAGTGCTTTCTCAGTTGTGGCAATTTCCTCCCTATGCCTGGGACCAAGACTGGGGGTCTTCTTTGGCTTCTCCTGGATTTTTGTCTCTCAGTTTCTATGATGTCCCATGTATACATTGTAATTGTTGTGTGTGGGGGGGAGGCTTCTTGGAATTTTTATACTACCAAATAATACTAAATTATTTTACTGACAAGGAAGAGGAGGAGGAGGAGGGAGAGGAGGAGGAAGAGGAGGAGGAGGAGGAGATTGGATTTATATCCAGCCCTTCACTCGGAGTCTCAGAGCGGCTTACTAATTCCTTTCCCTTCCCCTCCCCACAACAGACACCCTGTGAGGTAGGTGGGGCTGAGAGAGCTCTGGGAGAACAGCTCTTTCAAGAACAGCTCTGACAGAACTATGGCTTGCCCAAGGTCACACCAGCAGCTGCAAGTGGAGGAGTGGGGAATCAAACCCAGTTCTCCCAGATTAGAGTCTGTGCACTTAACCACTACACCAAAACACTACACCAATTACTAACTCATATGTTTTATTGTTTCTCTCTGTTATTAGATTGTTTTAGCAACTACACTATCATTTTGATACTATAGTTTATAATTGTGTAATTGTTATCAATGGAAATGTGGTTTTTTAAAAAGTTTGTCTAGGGTCCCTTTCATACATGATCTTTAAACTCACTTTGGTTTCTGAAGGCAAATAGATTTTTTTAAAGCTTTCACACGCCTAAAGGATAAAACACAACAACAGCTTCTAGAAAAACAGCTCCTGGATCAAAAGAGGTTTTTTAAAACCTGGATTAAGGCTGCATTAACTGCAGAAGGACAATATTTTATCCTTAAAGTGGGTGAAATCTTAAGAAAAAGCTATTTGTCTTCAGAAACCAAAGTGAAGACTCCATTTGAAAAGGGACCTGTTAGAAGCAGCCTCAAGAACTAAATGGTGGAAAGAGCAAGTATAAGTCTTTGAAATAAATAAATATTACAAATTAATTTAATTCATATCATTGTTTTGTTTTAATATGTTGTCAAAGGCTTTCACGGCTGGAGTTCATTAGTTGTTGTAGATTTTCCAGGCTGTATGGCCATGGTCTTGGCATTGTAGGACCTGATGTTTCACCAGCAGCTGTGACTGGCATCCTCAGAGGTATAACACAGAAAATGGAGTACTCTCTGTGTCAAGATGAGAAGAAAAAAGGTAGGCATGTAATTTATATCTACTCAGGAAGGTGGAGTAGGGCTGAATCATTATCTTGTAGGAATTCCCCAGGCTGTGACATTCTAATGGAGGAGCTTTCCTGAGTAGGTTCTTGGATTGGCTGTTGAAATTCTAATCTTATCTGTAATGCTATTGTAAGATGTAGAGCATTTTGTGTTTCTCAGGACAGGAAACCATGCCCTATTTATTTTTAAACTCTCTTCTTTCCTGTTGAAATTGTGTTTATGTTTATGAATTTCAATGGCTTCCCTGTGTAATCTGACATGGTAATTGGATGTGTTGTCCAGCCTTTCAGTGTCTTGGAATAAGATACTGTGTCCTGTTTGAGTTAGGCTATGTTCAGCCACTGCTCAGTTTTCCTGGTTGGCTCAGTCTGCAGTGTCTTTCATGTTCTTTTATTCTTGTTTGAATGTTACACTGTGGGGTCCCGATGTAAACCTGTCCACAACTGCATGGTATGCGGTATACTCCTGCAGAATACTGAAATTGCTGAAATATACTAAGCAAAATGCCTCTCACTGAAAAGATCTAGAAATCTCTTAATATAAGCTACAACAACACATTCTTGCCAGTTTGGTGTAGTGGTTAAGAGCGTGTACTCTAGAGTTCCGGTTCCGGTCTCGACGAGAGAGGTCGCTCAGTTATTATTATTATTATTATTATTATTATTGTAACCTGCAGGCAGGTTTCTGGAGAGGTGGCATAAAAACTGTTTTAATTAAGTACAAAATTGACATTTTGTACTTGTGACGTAATAGTAGGGATTGGCTCCAACATCTTGATTTCTTTTACTTTGTAGGTACATAAGAACATAAGAGATGCCAATGTTGGATCAGGCCAAAGGCCCATCCAGTCCAACACTCTGTATCACACAGTGGCCAGAAATACCAGTGCCATCAGGAGGTCCACCAGTGGGGCCAGGACACCAGAAGCCATCCCACTGTTGACCCCCCCCAAGCACCAAGATGACAGAGCATCACTTGTCCCAGAGTCCCTATCTATACCTTGTGGCTAATAGCCACTGATGGACCTCTGCTCCATATGCTTATCCAATTCCCTTTTGAAGCCGTCCATGCTTGTAGCCGCCACCACTTCCTGTGGCAGTGAATTCCAAGTGTTAATCACTCTTTGGGTGAAGAAGTACTTCCTTTTATTTGAAAGTGCCATTTTCCCCCTTAATAAAATAAATCTGTCCATATGCTGGAAGCTTTCATTGTGTTCATGCTTGAGGTTCATGCTTGAGGTTTTTTTTTTTAAATTTATTTGTGTTCATGCTTGAGGTTTTTTTTTTTTAATTTTAATCAGATAATGAGGTGAAAAAATTAGTTCCATCAGCTGGGGCAAATAGGTCAAATTTCCTCATAAAGCATTCCCAAAAATGCTGAATGAAACTTCTTTGGAAGATATTCTCCTATGTGGAAAACCGAGGGGAAATCCCCTTATGTATAAATCAATAACTGTATCAATGATCCTGAGAGATAGCACCAGAGTGCTATGGAACAGTCTTTTGCTTTAGGCCTCTGTTGCTTGTTGATCATCTGCTGTAAATTTATAACATAAGAACATGCAAAGAGCCCCATTGTATGAGACCCATGTTCCATCTGGTCCAGCATTCTGTTTCACGCACTGGTCAACCAGTTTCCCTGAGGCTGGCAACTGGCGGGAGGCTCCCATCAGGGTGGGGGTCCTCACAGATGATGTGGTGATGTCCCTTCCACTCACTAAAAGTGACATCATTGCATAGAAATTATGAGTGGTGATGTCCCTTCCACTCACTAAAAGGGACATCATTGCATAGAAATGTTTTTGATTACATTTTTATTATTTATGCTTTATCCTCTTCTGTTCAATTGTAATAACCTTTGGCTATATGTAATAAATGCTATTGTGTCATATCATGTAGGGAGGACTATGCTCTAGCATTTACCCATTTGGGCAAATGCTAGAGCATCATTCGACACAATGACATCGCCTCTGCATTGCACTGAAACTGTTATCACAATGTTGGTACAACACTGATCCCCCTCCCCTTTCCCCCAGATTTTTCCTGAGCTGAGCAGAGGTGAGCTAAGCCAGTCTCTCTAGTTGCCCTAGAGGGCCAACAACCAGATCATAGAGTCCTAGGCCTCCTACCAGTGGTATTTAGAGGTGTGCTGCCTTTGAATATGAATTTTCACCTTAGTCACCAAGGTACTAACTATTTGTTAGCCGAATTGCTTTATTTACAGCAATTGGCAATTTATAAATGGGTCCTTGCCAACTATACCAAGGTCCTGTTCCCACCAAGGGTTACCAGAGAAGGACAATGAGGCTGTTGTTGTTAAAATAAATGTCTTTTACTTAAAGAATAAATCTCATACAAACAATACTGATGCACTCACACATTCA
>NW_015169197.1:427160-434885 GCF_001447785.1 Gekko japonicus
CCTCCCCGCAAGCGGGCTCAGGGCGGCTCACAAATAGGGCAACACATGCCAATCGTCAAAACAGTAAAAACAAGATAAAACCGACATTTACAACAACATAAAGTGCTCTAGATGTTACAAAAAGATCTTCAATCACAAGAGGGTATCCCGGAGATGGTAGTCCCAGTTCCGTGGCCCCCTGGGAATGTTAGTATCAATTCAGTGGTATGGGTTCCACGTGGTATTATAAAGTAACTTGTCACAGGGCCATCAGACGCCCCAATGTTACCGAACCCAGTTGTTGTTGGTGCGGCAACAATGGTGCGATGATGATGATGCAGTAGTGGTGGTACGGTAGTGGCGGCTCCTACTCAAAAGCCTGGTGGAAGAGCTCCGTCTTACAGGCCCTGCGGGACTACACAAGGTCCCGCAGGGCCCGGATCTCCTCTGGGAGCTTATTCCACCAGGTAGCAGCCGCCACTGAAAAAGACCTGGCCCTCGTTGCCACCAGCTTGGCCTCCTTAGGGCCCAGGGTCACCAGCTGGTGCTGTGACTCCGACCGAAGTGCTCTTTGGGGAATATATGGGGAAATGCGGTCCCTCTGGTAAGTTGGACCCTGGCCATGTAGGGCTTTAAAGGTAAGCACCAGCACTTTGAAGCGAATCCGGTATGCTATTGGCAGCCAGTGCAGTGCTTTCAGCACAGGTCGGATGTGCTCCCAGCTCGGGACACCCAGCAACAAGTGGGTGGACCATCGCTTCCTTGAGTGCCTCGGGGAACCGCTCCTCTGAGAGGGACTTGTTAACAATCTCCCTCAAGACACCTCGAAACCCCTCATGGCCTGCTTTAATCAGCCAGGAGGGGCACGGATCAAGGTCGCACGTGGTTGGGCGTACAGATACGAGTAACCTGTCAACTTCCTCCAGACTGAGCTGGCTGAAGCACTCTAAACCTGGACCCAAAGACGCACAAGGGGCCTCGAGTTCACTATCCGTTTCAACTGTGGCGGGGAGGTCGCGGCGGAGCGACAATACTTTATCAACAAAAGCTCGCAAAAGCCTCACAGCCAATATCCAATTCCCTATCATTTTGTCTGCCCTGTGGCAGAGCCATCAAGGACCGAATTGTTCTAAATAATTGGGCCGGGCGAGAGCTAGCGGATGCAACCCTGGCTGCGTAGAAGTCCCTCTTCGCAGCCTTGACTGCCATCTCATAGGATCTCATAAACGTCCTATAGGATGCTCTTGTAGCCTCGTCACGAGCTCGGCGCCACCATCTCTCTAACCGTCTTAACTCTTGCTTCATCAGCTACAACCCCTGGGTATACCAGGGGGCCAGCCTAGAGCGAGGGTGCAGAGGGTGCCGGGATCACGTCGATGGCTGTGGAAAGTCGACTATGCCAGTCGTCCACAAGCTCATCCAATGAACCGCCAGGGGGCATCGGTTCCCGCAGAGCCAGTTGAAGCCGCATCGGGTCCATTTGGCTCCGCGAGCGAGCTAAAATCTGCTCGCCGCCTATACAGGGTCGGGGCGGGACATTCACACGGGCCTTCAGGGCATAGTGGTCCGACCATGGCACTGCATCAGCAGTGATCCGGTCCACTGTAATCCTCATCGTGAAGATTAAATCGAGCGTGTGCCCCGCCTGGTGCGTAGGGACCGATACACATTGGGAGAGTCCCAGTGCTGCCATGGATGTCACTAGGTCCATAGCCCGGCTGGAGGCCGCGTCATTGGCATGGACATTGAAGTCACCCAAGACGAATAACCTAGGGTGCTCCAACGCCCAGCCTGATATGGCCTCCAGCAGGGACGACAGGCAACTGGCCGGTGCATTAGGTGGCCGGTACATCAGCCAGATTGCCACACTCTCCTCGGCCTCCAGCAACAGGCCGACACACTCCAAACCCGCAGTCTCCAATGTAGGGAGCGCCCTGAAAGAGTAAACCTCCCGCACGAACATCACCACTCCTCCCCCCCGTCCCCTAGTCCATGATTGGTGCAGGACCGAGAATCCCGGTGGGACAAGCTGGGAGAGCGCTTCGGTCTCCCCCTCCCGCATCAGGTCTCGGTCATGCACGCCAGGTCCGCTTGATGTTCTATGACAAAGTCCCAAAGGACTGTTGTCTTGTTATTAATGGACCTGGCGTTGCACAGCACCAATGACGGAGGGGGATTCCTAATCCTAGCCCCACTGCTGACATCCTTTGGGATGGAAGGACACCGAGCCCTCTTGTTTCTCGGTTTCCTTCCTTTATCATTCCACCTGGTCCCACCGCTAGTCTTTCCCCTCCCAAAGAGCACCGAAATCTGCTGTGTTAGCATCGTTGCAACAGTCAGTCCATGCCAAAGCACCAGACTACCAACAGTACGCTGAACAGCTGATCTCCTGATGCTATTGCTATAGCCCACTTCCCTCCCACTCCACAAAAATAATCCCACAATCTGCTAAATCACTCAATTGACACTACAATTGACTAATTTGTGCCAGCAACCTATATCACCTTACATTCACGCATATTAAAATCTACCTGGCACTCAGAACCTCGCCATTCACCCTTTAAGCAGAAAACTCCTCCATTACTTCATTCGCTCATGCATCCAGCCACTCATCACTAGCCACTAAAACTACCACGGTTGGTTCAGTCCTCCTAACTGTATCCACGTTTGTCAGGGAAAGCCAGGGAAAGCCAGGGAGCTCCACTCGCTGACTGATCTTCCACGAATCCTCCACTAAGGACATTTGCATTAGCAGGTGGGAGTGATGATGGGCAATACTTATCTGTTTTGCAGTTCTGGTTGTTCCAATGAAGAATGGATGGGAAGAAATGTAAACTAGGGAATTCACACACAGCCAGAACGTGTGGGTCTCTTGACTGCAGATCAAGAGATCAAAGTAGAGGCAAGGGTTTGGGGATAACAAGTGGGAATCAAGAGGAGTAAAAAGCAGACAGGAGTTGATGTGGGGGTTGCTAGCTAGGAGGGGCCAGGTGAATGGTCCTTACCTTTTATAGGGGACCCATTAGATGGGAGGTAACTGTTCCAACCTGTGGACCCAACTACCTGTTACTCCATCCCAAAAACAATCCTATTGGTTGCCTATAGGAGTGGGAGGTTACCTATAAGGAGTGGCCAATACTGTAATCTAAAACCTTACTCAAAGAAGGGCATCTGGGCAGGTGTGAAAACCTTGGCGTCAGGATGCTTCATTGTAGTGTAGATGAAGCTGGCCATTCTCTTTGTGAACCAAATGTCCATTTGGCAGGAAATAGCAATGCAGGAACAAAGCAGTGATGTGTCGTATGTGACCACAAATAATTCTGCAATGCGGGCTGTCTCTGCTCAAGTTGTTGTTTCTTTACTGCTCACAATAATGGAGGTGTGTGCTTCTACACCAGGCTGGTAACTGTGTAACTGAAACCTTATTTACGTGTAAGGCTTTTGCAGGCACCTTCTATGTGTTGCATCAGAACAGGTGACTTAAAGTGTACAGTCTTCTGAGCCTACGTGTGTGTGTGCACAGTCCATTGTGTGTAGCAATAAATATAGTCCATAAAGCAAAATATTAAGTTCATTCTCTAACACATTGATGAACCCATCCTCCATGAATCTGTCATATCGCCTCTTAAAGTCATCTGTGCTAGTTACCATTGTCATGTCCACTGACAGCAAATTCCTCATCTGTGATCAAATTTTATTACAATAAACATTCACTAAAAATCCATTTTGGAAGGATAATCCCTTTCAAATTTATTTATTTATTTTATTAGACTTATATGCCGCTCCATTCCCTGTCAAGCTGGGCTCAGGGTGACTTACAACAATCAAAATATAATAAATTCAACATATTACAGTTTTAAAATCCATTTTATTATTATACTTTAAAACCTAAAACTTTTTTACTGCATCAGTTGGCACACTAATATATATAACAGGTGGAATAGCTGGGGGCAACCAGCACTAAACAGAAGGAAAAAGAGAGGGGGAAAGAAGGGGGAAGAGAGGCCATCAGATCTCTCTAATAATCACTGTAATCAACCATATGCCTAGTGGACCATCTCAGTCTTACAGGCCCTGCGGAACTGAGTCATGTCCCACAGGGCCCTAGACAGAGAGTTCCACCAAGTTGGGGCCAGGGCTGAAAAGGCCCTGGCCCTGGTCGAGGACAGCCAGACCGTTCTGGGGTGAGGGATCACTAATAAATTGTTTCCAGAGGAGTGTAAGGCTCTCTGGGGAAAGGTGATCCCATAGATATGATATAGGGAAATAGGGAAAGGTGATCCCATAGATATGATAGTCCCAGACCATTTAGGGCTTTAAAGGTAAGAACCAGAACCTTGAACCTGATTCAGTACTCAATCTGGAGCCAACACAGTTGATAGAGCACAGGTTGTATATGTGCTCTCTTTTTTTTTGGTAAACAAATTTTATTTTCTTAGGAATACAACATATAAAACATTTCATTCTATCAATTGTCTACCCCATTCCCAGTTCCTCCCCTCCCTCCAATGGCCCGTTGCATGGATCACCATGGCCAGGTCCACATGGGACAGGTAAGGGGTCAGTTGCCAAGCTTGGTGAAGATGGAAAAAGGCCACCTTGGTCATATTTGTGACCTGAGCCTCCAACAAAATTGCCTCAGTGATTGCAATTCATAATTCTGTACTGAAAATTTGAGACTAGGGTACTGTGGTAGAATTTTTATGAGTCTACCCTTGACAACCATAGGAAAGCTACACCTCATAGGGATCAGAAAACCCTCCTTCTCCAAAAGGAGTAGATCAATGTGGGCTTGTCTGTTTAAGCTATTTGAAATATTGGTGTCCATTTTCTGCAGCTCACAGCAGCTTTCGATAAAACCAGAAATAATAATCAGTTCAAAACATTAAAAAATCATAAAAACTTACAACAAAATATAGAGCCAAATACGAGCATTACTCTGCCTATTCACTTATCAAGTATCTAGCTTCTCGTTCTATAAAGTGAAGCAAAAAAGAGTTGCCTTGCAGCAAGGCAAGGAAGGAAGTTGCCCTCTGAACTACATCACAGCATGTTCCAAGGTCTGCACTGGATTCCCATAGCTCTCTCAACACAATTCGAGTTGGTGGTAAATTATATACCCTGCAGCTCAATTTTCACATTATTTGTAACAATTTCTATTATAAACCGTGCTGGTAATTCTAAAGTATACACTCCAAATGTAACCATTTGTCTGATGCAATATTAGCTTTCAGGGCAGTCATGCCAAATCTAATAAGATTTGTTTTGTTTGCTTTGAAATTCTCTTAAGTTTCAAGTTAAAATGGGGGGGACTTTGTTGGTGGGGGTGAGTTTTGGTGGATGTGGTAGGCAATGGGGAAAAGGCATACTCATCCACTTTGAGATTTTCAGCATACAGCTTTCCTGTGATCTCACTGGGGAATCCACTTGAAATGCACATTTCTTTCATTAGAAAATAAATTCAACCCCTACTTTTACTATCCCACCCAAAGTTAGTTGCTGCTCACTCAAGACCACTGATTTTAATTGACCTCCTTCCAAAGCCAGCTGATATTCTTCCAGTATCACAACATGTTGGGAAAAGGGAAAGTCTGGTGAGGGGAGGGTGCTAAAAACTGCGTTCTGCCCTTCTACCATTTATGTCTAGCCTGAAAAAAAATCCTAAACCTGGCTGTTATTGTGGTCATTATCAGTTAGGTACATAATAAGAAATCCAGATCAGCAAGTATTGTGCAGTTTACAATGTGCATTTGAAATCAAGTGACTGTCACATCATCTATAAAAGACCTCCTCATAAACATCTTCAGACGGTCTTAATTGCTGGCCGATTAACTACTTGCAGAGTACCTTCTCTTTTGTATTTGGAAGGGTTTTGCTGCAGGAGAGATCTTCTCCGTTACACTTTTATGGGCCAGCTTTGCATGGCTGTCATGCATTTACTGGCTGCATAATTGGTGGCACAATTCTGCTCCCATAAACATGGTTATCAGTTAATTAAACTTGAAATGCATCTTTGTTCCACGACACGTTTTGTCAGATTGTTTTCCTTATTTATTTATTATCATAAAGTTTTATTTTATGACTCTCAGCTTCTGAGCCCTCCAATAATAATGTAAATCAAAACAGAAGATTTTAGACTTCATGCAATTTCCTTTTGGTCTGAAAATATGAAACCAGATGTTTCTGGCATGCTTAAGATGCTTTTCATCTTTTTTTAGATTTGCTCAGTGCAGTCAAAGTAAATGCATTTTTAAAAAACTAACTGATGAAAGTTAAATTTCCTTTGTTTGTCCGGGTGTTGTCTGGTTTGCATTGCTGCACCAGCAGTGAGAGGCCTTTTAGATAACACACTGGATGCCATTGAAGAATCAAACATGTGGACCTCCAACCTCAGACAACAACAGGAACTGTATTAACAGTGGGCCAACAGGTTTTTGATATAATTTAAAACAGTACAGACTCTTAAACCCAATGACTGACAGTGCACTTATAAGCAGAGATACACCCTCCTAAGTCTACTGACATCAATGGGCTTGGAAGGGTATAACTCCCCTTAGGATTTCACACCTGTAAGCTAACTAATAGGGGTGCAAGAACATGTGTGTGTGGAGAGACAGAGAGAGAGAGAGAGAGAGAGGCTAACTAGATGTTTCTGTACTCTCATTCTGGCCTCCAATTTTGGTCAGAAAGAATTGTCCTTGCTATTTTTTTAACAGTGAATCCAATTCCAACAGACATTACATCTAGGCCTTGGGCTATTGCTGAAAGACCTAAATATTCCCAGGTGGGCCTTCCTTCAGTAATAATAAAAAGACAGAATGGATTTACTGACTGTAAAACATATAAAGCAATAAATGAGAACGGGAGCAAAGTGGGACACTTGGTAGGTTCATTTGCATTCCTCTACTCAGATGTCTTTCAGTTCACTGTCAGGTTCAAGTAGTTCTCATATGGTAAATGTTTTTAGACAAAAATGATATGTTTGTGCACACAGGATTAGGCGATTTTATGCCGCTGCATTTGTGGTTGACCAGTGCTCTGTGTTACAGGCATGCATTTTCTTTTTACTGGTATTTTTCAGTTCAGGTCTACTAGACCCAAAAAAGTTTTGGGATTGCTGGAAAATCCCAGATCCCAAAGCCGATTTTGTATTTGTATCTGAGGTTTTTCAGCAATCCCAATTGTTGGGGTGTCCAAGAGACCCAAGAAGGAGGGGAAAAAGTTTTAAAAGTAGCAGTGAAACTGCAAAAAAAAAAACCCTGACACAGAGCAGATTGCTCCCCCAGTCAGCTATTTTTTGGGATTTCTACTGCAGTCCCTTTAAACAGGGGGTGTTTAAACGGACTGCAGAAGACAGCCCAACAAACAGCTGGCCCATCTCTCCACGGGCTCAGCTGATCTGAGGGCTGCCTTCTCCTGCAGCCTCATTTAAATGAATTTGCAAGAGAAGCCAGGTCCAAAGCTGGCCCAGCTGGGAGTGCTCTGCTTCCAGCCAGCTCAGATGACCTTAGGGCTGGCTTCCCAAGCAGCCTCATTTTAAATGAGGCTGCACAAGAAGCCAGCCAGCCCAAAGCTGACCCAGCAAGGAGTTCTTTGCTTCTGCAGGCTCAGCTGATCTGAGGGCTGGCTTCTGCAGTCCCTTTAAACCTTAAAGGGACTGCAGAAAGCCCGACAAACAGCTGAGAGGTGAGAGCAATGTCCACTGTTTTTTAGATCTACCCCAAATATATCTGGGATTTTTGAGAG
>NW_015169197.1:434904-443173 GCF_001447785.1 Gekko japonicus
GGTAGTTTGCTCCAGGGCAAACAGCCACGCCTCCCCCCCGCATTTTCTTGCCCATGTGGCCGAGGCCATAATTTATTGGGGGGGGGGGGTTTGGCTCAGGTAGATCTGAATGTACACCCCCTACTCTGTATCAAGGTGCTAGTCATTAAAAACCACAAATTTGGGAGAATGCTGTTCTTTCAGATAGCCAGTAGTCCAAAACATATAATCATTTCCAAACAGCAGGGACAGCTAGCCATAAATACCTCCCTTCCTAGCAGGAAATACTTAAACATTTGGTGTCACCATTAAATGGGTATGCCTATATTTTATTAATGTCAGGTGCTAGTAAGTACAGTAAATTACTAAGGGTTACCTAAGAAATGACCATAGCATGCACTACTATATTATGACCCCAACTAAAGCAACAATGCAAATATATGCCAGCAGAAGCTTCAGTGTCTGGTTGGAGGACTGAACAGAGCCAATATTATGTTTTTTTCTGATTAAAATATACCCACATCACCAAGAAATGCCTTCCCATTACTCGAGACTTCAGGCATCTCCTTTTCAATGAGCAAACCCAAGGTGAGTTCCTCAGCTTTGAACACAATGTTCCTTACCAGAGCTGCAAGCAATTATTAAGAAGTAAACACGGCATGGGTGACAACCACAGACGGGCAGCAGGCCCTGAAGAAGTTTGATTGTGAAATGTTCCATTGACATTCTTGCTAAGTACAAACTGTTTAAATTTTAACATTAACCACGTTCGTTCATCATCAGGAACATGTAACTTTCCCACTTTTGTTAAAAAAGGAATTTATATCTGATTTTTTTAAGGACTGTTTATCTTGTGTGTGTCACATATATACTGAACATGTAACACACATATCAGGACTGGTTCTTAAAGTTTTGAAACACTCCAGAACATATACATTTACTGATCTTTCTTTTTTTTTAACTTTACCAAAAGTCAAATACAGTATAACAAACATATCCTGTCAAAGGCTCAGCATAATGACAGCCCACATACCTGTGTTATATAAATGCTCCTGATGAGGAGTTTGTGACATTTTAGCTACGAACTTCATTCAGTTTGATGATGTTGGCAGAGGCCAATTAGGACACTAAACAGGTCATAGAGCTTAACCCAAGGCCTTAAATTAATTTTTTTAATGATTGATTTATGCTCCCCCCCAATACTTTGAAAAGGCTCACCCTTTTAAACTGCCCCCTTTAAAAATGTAAGCAGTGATGCTTGGCTTTTATTTCCCAAATGTCTCTGGTTATGTAAAATAATCAATAGAAAACAATCAAAACTTATATGAGTTGATACAATTGTCTGCAATATCAGTATTGGGTAACACAGTCTGAATATGAATCATACAAGAAGGCAAGAGGTGGAAAGCATTGTGCTGTTTCTGGGAATCCATTTTTTCCCAGATTTTTTTTTTTTTACAAAGAGATCTCAGTGTTGGCCAAATAAGACCAGTCCATCTAAGGCTGCGATCCTATGGAAATTTATTTGGGAGTAAGTCCCACTGAAATCAGCGGGATTTACTTTCCAATAGACATGACTAGGATTGGTTCATAGAGTTCAATGTAAGTACTCATGGCTGGACAAGATGCATCACGTGTCACAACAAATCCACCTTCCTGGGCAATGGAAGTGACAGAAATGTCCCATAAGGCTGTGTGTCTTTGGGATCAGTACAGCACTACTTCCTAGTCCAAGGACAGGAAGATCAAATGGGGAGTATTTTGGGACAGATATGACTGACTGTCATGGCTACTTTGATCTTCCTCCTGACCAATGCTCCCTCTAAACTGTGGAGTCTTGTGAGCAAAAATTCTACTTTTTGAGCAACTGGCATTAAAGTTGTGAGCAAGCGATTTGGCTACTGCATAAATTAGTTTGCTCTGGGGCCATCCTTCCTGAGCTAAGACAAAAATCTGTGAGCTGGAGGCTAAAAAACTGTGAGCTATCTCGCACTAACTCAGCTTAGAGGGAACACTACTGACCTCTGTTCAGAAGAGCTGAGCACTGGCTTTCCCAGCTTGCCAGACCATAAAGTACTGTGATTCTACCTCACAGCAAAAGCAGTTCACTTTCCAGTTCCATTTGGCCCTTAAGAGTAGCCAGTTCAGTTCAAGTTTTCCTCCTGGGGTATTTCATGTGATTAAGAGTGGAATAACATAACCAATGGTTGTGCAGCTTCTGAGTTTTCTTCTCATTGTAGTATATAACAAAACCCCAAATCTTGCTATCTGAAGAAGCCCTTCACCTCACCATGGTAGTATAGGAAAGGTACTGAACAATTACATTTTACCTCAAGGAGCTTAGACTAGCATATGTTGTTCTCCCTCCTCCATTTTATCTCTACATTCAGTAACTGACCACTTAATGATAATGCCTAAATTTTGTGTGTGTATGTGTGTGTGTATATGAAGAGCCCTGCTGGATCAGAACAGCGGCCCATCTAGTCCAGCATCCTGTCTCACACAGTGGACAGCCAGTTCCTCTGGAGGGCTAACAACAGGGCATAGAGGCTGAGGTCCCCTGATAAGAACAGAAGAGCCCTGCTGGATCAAACCAGCAGTCCCATTTCTATTGCTTTTATTTATAGTTGATACTTTACTTTTCCTCTGCCATACCCATCTGCTGTTTACATTAAAATACTTCAGCTCTACACCCAGTGATGTGAGAATGAATTCCATTGACAAAGGGAGGCCCCATACTTGGAATTCAGACTTCTTAATCATTCTTTCAATCATAACTGCCAGCTGTGTGGATTGATAGAGGGTCTTGCATGAACTGGAGTATGCTGCCAATGTATTTCGTAGGGATAAGAAGCACCAAGACAGTCTGGGCATCCCTTAACAACTGCTAGAATATGCATTTCAACTCAGATTATTTACTTTTGTTTACTATATTTATAGTATGCCTCTCTCAGTGAGACTCAGGGCAGATTATACCATATAAACTGGCCTCAGTTAAAGGTATTGGCTATCACATATAAAGCCCTCCATGGTCTTGGTCCCTCTTATCCGTGGGTCCTTCTCTCACCCTGTGCTCCACCATCACAGCTTCGCTCATGTCAGCAGGGGCTTCTGTGGGTGTCAGCCTGCAAATGGGTAAAATCAACAACTGCCTGTAAACACGCTTTCCCCGTTGTGGCTCCCACCTGACAGAATGGCCTGTCCGAGGATGTTAGGAATGTTCCCACTCTCCTGGCTTTCACACAAACTATGCAAAATGGCATTATCCAAGAAGGCTGCTCCGCACAGGGAATAGGGCTGCACTGGAGAAAACTGTTTACAAACTTACTTGGATAAATGATTAGGAACTGTGGTCTACACTGCCGTATATAGCTTACCGTTAAGTGGGATCCTGTCATGGAATTTTGCATCATTTAAGTTAATACTTATGCTATGCTTCAGTTCTTCCTGGCTGGATCCAGACTCCCACAATCCTAATAGCACTGGTTATGGAATGCCCCATTTTGTTGATCATATGGACTCACTGTGTGTAATCCTCCTTGAGTCCCTGTGAGAAAGGCAGATCATAAATAAATAAATAAATGCAGTCAATAGGAATGGGGCATCTAATAAGCAATGTACTAGAGCTAGGGTTACAGAAATCTGAAAGAAGCACAGAATATTAGACATTATACAGAATGCAAATGCAATGCAGAAACATGGTATTACTTCAACAGAAAATAATGCAGTGCCTGTAGGATATACATACAACGAGCTGCTAATATGTCCCGTATATAGTAGTATAGATAACTGGCTCTAGAGAAGCCAGTGTGGTATAATGGTTAGACTGCTGGTCTAGGATCTAGGAAGATTCCCCACTGAATCTCCATTGCCATGGAAGCTTGCTGGATGACTTTCAGCTTAGCCTGCAACACAGGGCCCTTGAGAGGATAAAACGGAGGACAGGCAAATGGGTCACTTTGGGTCCCTCCTAGGGAGAAAGGTTGGATATAAATGAATTAGAACATATTAAAGATGGTGCTAAAGATGGTGCAACCCTTACAGACTGTTCAGAAGCTGCAGTTCAGAATCTGGTGTCTGACAAAGTGAGCTTTGACTCACAAAAGCTTATACCCTGGGAGGGGGGGATGTTTGTCCTGAAGCTGCTGTTGGTACAGAATGCAGTATCTGTCTTCTAACAGGGAGGCCTGCATTACATCAGTGGTCCAGAACTAGTCAAGATGCTAGAAAGTTCTAATGCCTTAGGCCTGACATTCTTTGTAGGCTGTTTCTTATGCACCATCCTGGTGTTGGAGATCATTTAAGATCATATTTGGACCTGGTTAAGGCAACTGAAGCACAGGCATTTTGGGTAGCATGGGCTTTCTGTCCCAGTATGCATACTTGCAGAAGGGGGAGAGCATTTAGGCTTAAGTCTATAAAGGGTAGGAATTTGTAATGACAAACTAATCTGTTCCTATTGTTCCCTTTCATATGGCCTGTGAAAGATCTCCCTCATCCCACCCATCAGCAGCAAGGGAAATCCAAATACAATACAATACAAGCTATTATGTCTCACCAACAAAGGAGACATTATCTTTTTAAATAAATTGGGTTAAGGTTTCCCCAACCTGAGTCTTGTTCCCTTTAGTCAGACTGTAGCTGTACTTGTAGCATGCCAGAGTCATTTAAGGTTGTGAAAATGGTGCAGAATGCAGAGGCTGGCCCATGCCATGGTCCCAATTCGAATCAGGCCGCGGCAGCACTTGGCCAGCAGATGCAGTCTGACTGGGGGAGATAAAGAGTTGGTTCAAGGAAAACCCAATTGTTAAAAAAAATATAATATCTAGTTTGGCCCTCAGTGAAGTCTAATGTGGGGAAAAGACAGCAATTCCTTTTTTGTATATGCAGGAGAGAAAGCCAGCAATTGACAGCTGTCAGACCTTGAGTAATGCAGCCACTCTTGCAGCCCCCGGAAGTCTCCCCCAGACAATGTGGCAACTGAGAAGAAGGAAGGAAGGAGGAGCCACAAGAATGCCACAGGTGAGTCAGAGCAACCCTCTTAACAGCTCTTTACCACAGGTCCAAAAGGAGCCTTTTGTCTCTTTTCTCCACCAAATTTTGCCTCTGATTCTGCAAGACTCTGAAAACACATACACCCCTTCCAATTAATGGGCAAATAAATGGAAGAATATTTGATTAAAATATTTTTGCTTGAACACTTTCAACGATATTGCATGAGGTTAAAAAAAAAAGTGCAAATTTCTATTTGTGGAAAAATATTGTCCAATTTTATTAACATGATAACAGGCCTCAATTATAAACAATATGCTCGTTTTAATCACTTACTATTCCTTTCTCCACCCCTACAACCTCTAGACGTTCATGAACATCTATACTACTTTTTTATGGACAGTACAAAGCATGATAATAGGTGTCTATAGAAGTAACTAGTGAAATTCTGCATTAGGATAATCTGTCACCCATTTCCATTTTTTTTTCCTGTGGAAAGAAAGCATAATCAAAAGCCTAAATGACAAAGAGTTGACAGTAAGATTCTGTAGTAAATGATTCCAGAGTCGCTGGCCTGCGGAGATGCTGAAGAAGTCCCCAGCAGACCTGATTAATTCCAGTTTCTCCAGCTGCCAGGGGAGCAGAGGCTAAGCAGTTTCACAGAGAGGAGCCTATTACCACTACTAGGCTGAAATAGATCTAATCAACTCACAGCCGCTCAAAAGAAAACTTTACAGGTTTAGCTCACTAAGGCAGTGCTTTAAGATGACTACAAAGGATCATGGGAGTCTGAAATCGTTTAGTCTTTATTGCAGCTTAAGGAAAATTTTTCTGCTGTGTGGTTAGGCCATGCTAATTTCCAGAATGTGACAATGTCTCCTTGGTTGGGTGACATCACTGGGTTCAAGCGTCTTTTTTTTTGGGGGGGGGCTAAAATCTAATACCACTTTTGAACCTCTTCTTCCTCCCCTCCCCCCAAAAAGACAAATTTTGGTATACAACTGTAAATTTATTTGCCATTGTTCACAATGAATCATTGAATCAGGGTTATCACACAAAACAATTTTGCAATGCTTCTGAAAGATCCTGTTAGTATATTTTACTTTTTAATATAATGCTAGTACCTAGCCAAATTAATAACTTTTAATCTGCACTGATTTCAGGCAGGGGAAAACCCAACAACCATCAAATATGCTTGTGGCAGAACGCACCTGCTCTGTCCTGCAGGTCCCATTCTGCCTTGCCCTCCTAGGGGATCCCGACTATCCAGAAGGGCATTTCTCTCTAAGGTAGCCCACTGCCACCACCTGCTTTTTTTTTAAGGAATTGCCTGCTGGGAGGGACAGGATTCCCAGCTTCCTTTCCAAGATCTGAGGCCTTGCCTCTGTGTCTCCTACTGCACGATGTCTGATCACTACAGAGATGGATTACTGCCTCGTATGCCCCTGGGGGAATAGCCTCTTGCCAACTGACTGCCTCCCACTCACCTTGCACTCCTTTTATCCGAGACAGTGGAGGTCTATGTGACACAGTGAACCATGGCTAGCATCAAAAGTTATGAAGTGCTTATTAAAAAGAAAATGTTTACAAGCAGAGGTCATTTCGGGGGGGATCGCGGGGGATCGCAGTTCCCCCGGGTGAGGTACTGGGGGCGGGGCACATGATGAAGCCCCGCCCCCTGCTTCCGGCCACCCCACTTCCGGCCCTCATTCAGCCAGGAGGAGGCAGGAGAAGAGGGAGGGTAAGTTGCTTCCTTCCTGCCTCTCCCCACCCCTTCCTGCCTGGGGCCAGGGAGGGCCTTCGTGGGGCTTCCTTGCACTCCCGCCGGCCTTGCAGGTCCACCGCCGGGCCCCTCATGGGGCTTGGCAGTGGAGCTGCAAGGCCGCCGGCGGTAGCCGGGACCGTTGGGGGCGGGGTGTGTGGCCTTATGACACACTTCCGGTGATGTCAGGGGGTGTGGCCTTATGACACACTTCCGGTGATGTCAGGGGGTGTGGCATATGCTAATGAGTTATGCTAATGAGTTCCCCTAGCTCTTTTTCTACGAAACGACCCCTGTTTACAAGCATATTCTGGTACTCCACCCCCTTGACCCTGGTCAGCCCAGGTCGAGGAAGCCTTTCCTGTCATCTCTAAAAAGTTCATTCCTCAAGCCTTTCTAGCATTTGACACCCCCAACTCTCTGTTCCCTGCCTGAAGAAGGGAGGGAGAAGGGGAAGGGAGGGAGAAAGGAGAAGCTTGACTATCCCATTGTCTTTAGCTAGATCCATTAGAATATGTATACAAGTAAGCCATAAAGCCATTGCTCCGACTTCCCTCCCTCCCCCCTTCCCAGCCCAGTGGAAAAAAACCCTGTTAAAACGCAAAGTGGAGGCTGTGCTCCTTGCCAAGCTCCCAGGAGAAAATGCATTTCTTCACAGTGCTTAAAGCTGGAGGATCATTTCCAGGTTGAATATATTCATTATTAACATGCAAATAATGCTAATTTTCCAAACTACCCAAATAATGTAACAGAGACTTTGATAGTGCCAGCCATCCAATAAGACTTCATGAGTTATTTTGTAACACAATAAGCAGTGGAGCTAGATGAGATGCCTGCCTTGCAATTGCAGCTGGTGGGGGGAGAGATATTTATAATTAGTGCCTGGAAAAAGTTCATGTAAATTAATGGCTTCAAGAGGGAACTGGATAAACATATGGAGCAGAGGTCCATCAGTGTCTATTAGCCGAAAGGTATAGATAGAAACTCTCAGTCTGGGGCAAGGGATGCTCTGTATTCTTGGTGCTGTGTGGGGAGCAACAATGGGAGGGCTTCTAGTGTCCTGGCCCCGCTGGTGGACCTCCTGATGACACTTGGTATTTTTGGCCACTGTGTGACAGAGTGTTGGACTGGATGGGCCTTTGGCTAGATCCAACATTGGCTTCTCTTATGTTCATATGTTTAATGTTCTGTTTTACTGCATCTGCGAAACCATTTCAATTTCAATGTATATAGATTCAAGATTGCTCTCTCTATAAGGCCTGTCTAGAACCTCTATGAACAGCACAAATTGCCACACTTCTAAGGAGTACCCTAACACTAATGGAATGGTAAGAGTGAGAAGCTGTAACTCTGTAATGATGGGTCATCTCTTAGATGAAGGAAGAGTGTCCAATGAGCATCTGGTATATAGCTCCACTGTCCAGTTTGCTGGATTAGATTGACCCATAATTTCATTTAAGATAATTATGTACTGCCTTAACCCTCCTTTGCAGAGATGGAGGTAGTTTATGCCCATCATTGCCTCATAGACCTACA
>NW_015169197.1:443188-453363 GCF_001447785.1 Gekko japonicus
CCAAATCTGAACTGTGGCGTTCCTCTCTTGGGGTAACAAAATATCTCAAACCAGGCCTTTGTGAGACATCCTGAGTGCTGCTACTGCCTAACCACCTCTCATGGTTAACTTGGGGGCAAAGGAAAGGAGCAATAAGGCAGGATTTAGGAGATCATAGATGATTGGGAACAATATAGTGATATAGTTGTGGCTGGGAAGCAATCAGGCCCTATGCTGTGTCCGGGGGCAGCTTCCGCACCCCTTCACTTACCAGTGAGGAAGGAGACCAGACGGTTGACAGGAAATGGGCAGTGAAACTCCAGGTAGCGGGAGGTCATTGCCAATGCCGCTGGGGCATCCCTCACTTGGTACAGGGGGGAGGCAGGCATGCCCCTCCTCCCTTGAGCTGTGGCAGAGTGCAGAGGAAGCAGACAGAAGCAGCAGGGAGGAAATGGCAAACAGGAGCACCGGCAGCAGCTGGCATGCCAGCAGGGAAGGGAGGCTGGAGGCTAAGCCAGCAGCCCCACCCCACACTGAGGGTAAGGCAGGAAGGTGGGGTTGGAGAGAAGGTGTCCCACTGGGTGCGAGGAAATCCTACCTGGCGAGAGGGGAATGGAAAGCCCGGTGGCATCCCACCCTGAGGGGGAGGACTTAAGAAGAAGGAGAAGAGGAGATTGGATTTATACCCTGCCCTTCAGCACACAAAGGAGTCTCAAAACTGCTTACAATCTCCTTTCCCTTCCCCTCCACACAACGTATACCCTGTGAGGTAGGTGGGACTGCGAGAGCTCTTTCGAGAACTGCTCATGAAAGAACTGCTCTGAAAGAATTTATGAGGTATAGATAGGGGCTCTGGGGCAAGTGATGCTCTGTTTTCTTGGTGCTTGGGGGGGGGGGCAACAGTGGGAGGGCTTCTAATGTCCTGGCCTCACTGGTGGACCTCCTGATGGCACCTGGTACTTTTGGCCACTGTGTGACAGAGTGTTGGACTGGATGGGCCATTGGCCTGATCCAACATTGGCGCCTCTTATGTTCTTATGTTCTTATGACTGACCCAAGGTCACACCAACAGCTACATGTGGAGGAGTGGGGAATCAAACCCGGTTCTCCCTAAGCAGCAGGGAGCAGGTCAGGGAGACAGAGCATGGGTGAGACCAAGAGATGCTGGGAGAGCGACTGGGCTACTGTGAGCAGGAGAGAGAGGAAACAGGGTGCTCATAAACCCTTCTCCCCCTGCGTTGTCTGAAGCCAGAACTGAGCCAGCTTGCTAAAACTCATTCCCTGGAGGACCCTGCCTCACCAAGCTTGGACCCAGAGCTCCCAGGACCTGATACCCTGTTTCCAGCTATATCACCAGAAGTGCAATGGGCCCAAATTCAGAATGGGCTTAAGGCAAGGAACAAAGCTACTTTCTAATGTGCAGAAGGAAGAATAGCTCTATTTGCCAAGTCCACATCTGAACTGAGCTGATTAAAGGTTGTCTATTGTTGTTTCTCACTGGTATAGTACCACAAGTATTGAACAGTATACAAATAAATGTTGATGGTAGAAAGCATTCTCAACTCACAGCTGAACCTATGAAGACACTGTAGAGTTTTAAAGGCAAGAGATGAACAGAGGTGGTTTGCCATTGCCTGCCTCTGCAGAGCAAGTTTAGTCTTCCTTGGAGATCTCCCAAACAAGTGCTAGCCAGGGCCAACCCTGCTTTGTTTCCAAGATCTGAGGAGATCAGGCTAGCCTGGGCCAGGCTCATGCACACATGCGCATATAGGCAGAAATGCCCCCCAAAAAACCAGTGGTGAAAACAGATCTGCAGGTTCAGGCTGCCAATTCATTCTGCATGCACTCTCCTGCATTCAGACATCCAGCCACATTTGATGAATCCACGGGGAAATGAAAACACCACATGTTATGTGGTGTCTATTTACTCTGTTTCCAACTCATTATATGATGGGTTGAGTACGACTGGGTAATGGCTGACAGATGTGGCTGAGTGACCGAGCCCATTTAATCCATTTGTGAAGAGCAACTATATCAAGCCAAACTGCTGGTCTGAATACACCCCAGTATATCATGGAATACAAACATTCCATTACATTGTATGTATTATACAAGCTAGGATTTTCAGAATTCCTTCAATAATGATGGCTGTCAAAAGGGTAAAAAAATGTGTTTAACATAAACTTGAAGGTTTCAGTTTTCTTATCATCCAGAAGACAGAATTTATACTTCAGTTCTTGGGAATGAATTTTTTTTACACTACTGTTATTTCCAACAACTATCTGAATAACAAGACATCCTATGGATGTTAAGGAAAAGTAATATAAATATTACAAAGCTTTAACAAAAAAAAATCCAAATCTCTATTTTTGTAACATTCATTTCAAAATTAATCTTAAATTAGCTCCTAAAAGTAGTTGTGTGACTTTAATTATGCAGAATGTACACAAATTTAATGAGTTTTTAAATATTAAAAACTATTCTCTGTTGTCACTACTGTGAGCTGTTAATTTACAGAGCAATTAAGTCAGGACCCTCATTTATCAGTACATGTGTGTTTGTTGAAAACGTAGTCAGTTTTTATTAATTGATGCTATAGAAATACTGAGGTAAAATTAATGTGCGTGCTTCAGAGGTCATGCCGGCAGTAGTGGGTACCTATCAAGGAGCAAGACGTGAGATAAATAAGTAACTGCTGTTCCCTGATTACACTGGAGATATTTGAAATATTAAGAGGCATGGTAGGTACAATTTTAGCCAAAATGCTCTCAAGCATATGTCCCCTGAGTTTTTCTCTGGCAAGCATCTGTCATGGTGGGGGCTGAGAAACTTCCAAGGCCTGGTTTCTGGTTGCCAGGCTAGTATATTGTGTTAATGCAAAGCCTTGCTTACTGTGCTGAGAGGAGATTTTAAAATCAACTTTCCATTCATTTTTCTGTTGTCAGGAATATTTATAGCAAAGTTCAGCTTTGGAGAGCAACTTGTGAGCAGGAGGTGACATTTTCACAACAGAACCTCTATTTCCCTGGGATGCTTTATTGACATATATAAGCTGCTGGTGATAAACAGTCAGTGGCATCTACACAACTTTCAGGGGGGTTGAAAACAAGTTTAAAGCCAGACTCACATTATGTGAAAAGTGAAGAGAAGCCCTAGAAGTGGTTGGATGATAATAACAGCAATAGCAAAAAAACAGTGAATCCTTCCACCTCCAGTAATGTCTTGGTGGGAAGCCACTGTACTGACACTGCCTAGCTTTTCATAGGGATGACAACATATTGCCATGACATGGCCTTTCACTGTGACTGCCATTGCCACATTCCTATAATTTATTTATTTGTTAGACTTTTACCCCGCCCTCCCGCCGAAGCAGCTCAGGGCGGCTTACAATAGTTAAAAACCAGTATATAATTAATATACAATCGATAAAATGTCAAAATATAACTTATTAAATTTAAGATTAAGATGTTATGGAGTGCTAGTAGTTATGTGGAACGGTCAGTGTGGTCCGGACTATTAAAACGCTTGCCGGAACAGCTCGGTCTTTACCGCTCTACAGAATTGTCGAAGATCCCACAGACCTCGAATTTCATTTGGGAGCTGATTCCATAATACCAGTGCAGCTAGGGAAAACACCCTAGTTCTTGTTGATGCTAACTTAGCATCCCTAGGGCCTGGGGGGACCAAGTAATTTTGCAACTCAGATCTCAGTGCCCCCTGGGGAACATACAGGGAAAGGCAGTCCCTCAGGTAGACAGGCTATAAGTGTCCTTTTAGCCATTGTGGGAACAGCCTCTACCACGCTGTCATTTCAAAAATATCTTCACTGATATTTTCTGCATAACAAATTCAGTAATTTCTTCTGTGGAAGGGAAATATTTCTTCATTTATTTAAGCATTTGTCTCCTACTTTTCTCCTTGAAGGGACCCATAAGTGGCTTATAACAAAAAAAATAAACTAAACAGCAAACAAAGCCATGTCTTGAGCTGTCCTTCAATTCAGGGGTTCAGAGGCATGGGCTAAGAACCAGAAGACCCCTTGGCTCTTGCCCCTTGGCTCATGTTAAAGGCTTGCACCTCTGACCATGTCTCGAGCATTCAAGAGGAAGTGAAAAGCAAAGCTTTAGCACAGATGTTACAGCTGGAAAAAGAATAGCCTCCCAATCCTTCCCTTCACAGCTCTGTCACCTGTCCCTGACAATGGGACAATGCTCATCTAAAAGTAACCGCCTTGTCCCAGTATTGCTGGAATGGGGCAGGAAGCAGGGATTAAGCACAGCTCCTTGTGGCTCCTCCTCCAGTGAGAGACCTCCTCCTTCTGCTGTACTTTTTCTCTGCCTCAGCAGGGAGTGTGGGGTTAGCTGAGGCAGGTTGCTTACCACGTCAACCTCCTGCCCCTGCTGTCTCAAGTCTGCTCTCAGTCAACACAGTCAGGAGAGCAAAACAAGGGGGAGGGCTTTGCATGATGCTGTTTCCACCAGTCTCTACCCCCCCCCCCAATGCTTCCTTCCTGTCTGGCTATACTAGTGAGGAACTTTGCTTCATAGTGCTCCTATACAGTAGGGTTGCCAATTCTGGGTTGGGAAATTCCCGGAGATTTAGGAATAAAAACTGGGTGGGGTGGGGTTTGGAAAGGAGAGGGAGCTCAACAGGGATGTGATGTGATAGACTCTGCCCTCTGAAGCTGCCATTTTCTCCAGGAGAGTTGGTGGTGACCTGATATAGCCCTGTCTCATTACATCTTGGAAGCTAAGCAATTTACATTGAGACGTGGCACACGACAGGGGTGTCCTCTCTCCCCAATACTAAAATTTCATGGTATACAAATCATGATAAGGAGTACATCTTGGAAGCTAAGCAGGGTTGGTATTTGGAGAGGAGACCACTGTCGAAGACTCTGCAGAGGAAGGCAATGGCAAACCACCTCTGCTTCTCACTTACCTTGATAGTCCCTTGCTGGGGTCACCATGGGTCACCATGAGTCAGTTGCAACTTGACAACATCTATGCATCCTTATTACTCCTAGCCACATTGCTGCAGCTTTGGGGAAACAGGAGCAGAACATGGTAGCCAATGCTTGATGGCCTTCTGTGTGTTATACCTGTGCTCTGGACTACATCATAGTGATAGTCAATCATATTTTACCCTCACAGGAAAACCTATAAGGTAATGACATCCTGGGTTCCTCAGTGAATCAGATGGGACAAACCTGGATTTCCCATGTCCCAACTAACACAATAGTTATGTGGTCTACTAGTGCTAGAAAACTTCTTTTAAAAAGAAGAAAAGCCCTAGAAGTACACATCATCCATTTGCTGGTGTAGTACAATGAACAGTAAAGCCTGTGAAGCCAAGACACACACAATTGCGTAATCACTTCCAAAACAGGGATTTTTGCTTGAACAAAAGGGGAGAAGAAGCAATTGTTAAAGGATATTGCATCGGGTTCAGCATCTTTTATTAAGCCACACCAATTTGTCCATTTTAAAACAAGGAGACAAATTTTGGGCTGATCTAAAGATATCATAAAGAAAATAATTTCTTGAATTAATTGTGTATGTGCACACACGCACGCACGCACACATACAGACACATTCTCCCTAGGAGTATTACTTCTCATTCTGTTATAAATATTCCTATCTCCTCCAAAGAGGATGCTAAAGCCTTCTCTATAATGCTTTTTCAGTGCAAATGAGTTCTTGGCTGAAGAAATAAAGTGATCCCTTCCATTCCCAGCAGTTAAGGTTAAAGAGAGAATGCACAGGTTCTAAATCTCAGCTGCTAACACTCTCTCCTGACCTTTGACCTGCCTGAGCACCACTAAGTTTGATGGGACCATGCCAAGCCATCTCGTGTAACCCATAAGATGGTTAATATACTCCCATTTCTCATTCAGACAGCCAACAGAGGCAAAAAAAAAAAAAAGGCAGCAGGGCAACAAATGCTGTCTCCAGCAAATGCTTCATAATAAATTGCTCTTTCAGCAGCGTCCAAGACAGATTTGGCTTTCTTTTCCCCCCCCCTTTCTGCACGCCTTCGCTGAGGTGTCACCAATGGGAAGCCGGCCTTCCCACCTGGCCCTGCCTGCCTGTGCCCATAAATTTAGCCTATGCCTATGCGTGAGCCTGTTTACGGGTCGCTGATGGAATACTAAGGCGGATGCATTTTTAAAGCACCAGGTTGATAATCATGGTAATTGATGTTTGGAGCTGCTGGCTCCTAGGAGCATAGGGGTCTATTTCTCCCAGTGAGGCCCTGGCTCCATTTTATCAGTCTATTCCATAATTAAATATCACTCTTTTACAATATGTTTCGGGCTCCTTAATGAGTCTAAAGCAGGAATAGTCACCTCTGAGCTTTATTTGCTTGTTATTAAACAATGTTATTGAGCTGCCTCCTTTCTCTCTGTTGCCAAATCTGCATCATTTCCGTTTTATAATTGTGCAATTAGAGTCAGTACTTTGCTTTCATACATCAGCAGGACCTGAGAGTGAGTGAACCAGAGTGGGAGAGTGAGAAGGAAGGGGGAGGGAATCACGTGTTCACAGAACAACTCAGATGCATCTTATTTCCATTAACTATGAAGATTTTGCAAAATGGGAAGCTATTTATCATGATCCATTTCCTACCTCTAGCCATCCACACCCCACCCTCTTCTTGTGACTTCTGCTATGACCTTGTGCTGTGTGGTTGAGGGTCCAATTCGCTCATTGTTCTTGCGAACTTGCATAATTCAGTATAACACCCACACAACCTTTCCCCCCCTTCCCAAAGCCAAATCCAGTCATTTATATCTAAGACTAAATGGTATTCCTCCCCACATCCTTCCCCTACAAAGCTGGCAAGCTGTATAACACTAGTAACTCCTTCTAACAGATTTCCAGTTACCATCCCCCAATACATACTCACACACGTTCACACACATTCTCTCTCTCTCTCTCCCACACGCACACACACACACACACCGTTAAGCTGGTCTAAGCAGTGTATTAAGTAGCTGAAGAAAATCCATTCACATTCTGCTGTGTCGCTTTCTTCTCAAGTCATGAACCCATCACAGACTTTTTCTAGCTGTAGGTTGCCACGGTGAAGATTTACAATGCCAGTTATTCATACATCTGCCTTCTCTCTTTTCCCCCCTTATTCTTAAATCCCTTGGGCGAGGGCAACCTTGATACTGAGACTCGTAAAATTCATGCAGGCTTATCATCCTTGGTGAAGGCTTCAGGCATGTATTACCGTATCCAACTGCCTGCTCACCGCCATGACAGAACTAGGCCCATAGCTTTTATTTTTGACAGGGTAACTGGGGGAAACTGTATCATTGTGCTAAAAAAAAAAAGGACAAGAAGCTTGGTGGTTTTTTTAAAAAAAAGTTTTATGTCTTTCCCTTAATGAATTTTAAATTTGTTTTAATTACGTTCCTCTCTACGGAGTAGCATAAATTTAAACACAAGCTGTGTTGTTGTTGTGGTTGTTTAAAGTAGCCTTTAAATTGTGCGGAATAGTACTCCAAACAGCCCAATCTTTGTGCAACGTGCAAAAATACATTATGAAGGCAGTCTCTGAAGTCCACATCAAAGTAACAAATGTAACAAACCTGGAATGTATTTTCACATTCGGGTTTTAAAGACTTTTATGTTCTGTTTTGTTTCTCCCCCATTTAAAAAAGCATCCTATTGTCATAGAATTAAAATGGTTCTCAGAACAGTGAATATATCTTTTATATTCCATAGATATCTTTTATATTCCATAGATCGATCAACATAAATAGTAAGTACATTATTGTTACTGAACCACAACTGTATGATAAGGTTGAATTCTCTGTGTGTGAGACACATAATGTGCACACAGTTGTCTTTGTTTAAAGCATTATTTTAAAGAAGGTTTTGTTTTTGCATGGACTGCTTTTTATACCCAAGTTCCTCCTAGCCTGGGGAAGCTGAAAAGTTCTGAGGCAAGTATGACAGGTGATGAACAGTGCATGTTTACTTGAAAGCAAATCCATTGAGTACAATGGAGCCTACTCTCAAATGAATGTGCATAGGCATGCAGCCAAAGTTTGTTGTTTGTTCTGGGGGTTTGTGGGGCCACACGGATGGAGGACCTCTGAGCCTTCAACTGCAATCCATTGCTTAAACTTTAATCCATATCCTCTGATCACACATCCTGTATGAAACTGACTGTAATTACCTATGATAAAGAGTTTTGTGTACACTGCATACACAGATATATAGCTCTTTTTTGCATGTTGTAGTCTCCATTCATTTCAATTTTATTTTTTATTTTTATTTAACCTTCGATTTATATACCACCCTAACCCCCCCAATGGGGGTCTCTGGGCGGTTTACAACTTTGTAGTGCTAATCACTTTTATGGATCCCTAACTATGGGCACATTCTCAGGGGTTGGGTCAGCCTACCTAGCACCCCGGTGGTGGCGGCTCTTCCTTCTGGTCTCTGGCTTCGGCTTCCTTGGCTCCTTCGGTCGGCAGGACGCTCCTCTCTCCGGCGCACTTCTTCTCCAGCGAGGCAGCCATCTCGGTGTGTGATTTCGTCTCTCCCGGCCTTGGCTCCGTCCGATAGGCTCCGCCGTGCCGGGAGATGACGTCATCCGCACCTTCTGCTGCTCGCGCCGGCCGCTTTCCGTTGGAACTCCACAGGCCACCAGGGATCGCTCCACTGGCTCTCGATGTTCTGCCGCGCCGCCTCGTCTCTGCCGCCAGGATCCACCGTCACCACCACCGCCATTGTTGTTGTTCCTTCGCTGCCGCCACCGCCGCACACCACACTCCTCGGACGAGGGGGGTGCCCCTACCCTACTAAGGGTAGGTTCCCATTCATCTACTCGCCCTTTAACGGGCTTTTGAACCACTGGGTGGGCATTAGTTAGCAGTCACAAATTGATTTCTTTGTTCAGGCTTTTTTTTAAAGGGGGCACTGGGGCAATTGTTTCAGGTATCATTAGGCATAGGATGGACCATGCCACAGTGCTATGTTTCAGTGTTCGAAATGGTCAGATCAGATATTTTCTTTCTTCCAAAGCAGTAATTAGTCACTGAAAATGTAATCCCAGAATGAGTTGTAATATCAGCAATCTGGGTTTGCCCTGTGATCCATCTACAGGACCACTGACTTCAATGGAGGGATCAACTCTTAGTGTTCTGTTTGACTTGAAAGTTTAACACACATATAGCTCTTACCTCCTCCTTCTCTCAGCAGATCAATAGCTTGATTGATAGCCTGGCTGGATAGTGGGCTGATGGGTCCATCACCTTAGCCTGGAGTAGAAATGCATACTTGCTGGCTAAATTCAAGTTCCTGATAAGTAGTATTACCTAACGCTTTTTAGAATCTCACTTACGGGATTCTGCTAAACTCGAGAGAATCGTGTTTGCTGAAGAGGTGCTCTGTTTTGCAAGGGAATTCAGCAGAGATTATTTTGTTCATGTTTTACATGATAAAATCTTAAGATTGCATTGGATTCAATCAAAACGAAAGATTCCAAAGTGGAAAACCGCAGCCCCTCTCCTCCCTGGAACCCACTGGTCACCACAAGATGCTGCTCCTAGAGGAATAGGGGACCCTGAGGAACTTCAGTGGCAAGATGGAATCAGTTGTACTCGCCTGGATCCAGCAGGTATAGTTTTTTAAAATGTTTGTTTGCTTAATTATTTTTGTTCATCTGGAGTGAGAAAATGGCATTGGCTGTGATCTGCCAGCAGAAGGTGCTAGTAAGCGGAAATTTTCACTGTATTAGCCACCCCCTCCAGGACCTGTGTGGGAAAACAGCAGCACAAGTGGCTGCAGTGAATAGGGAGGGAAAGTACAAAATCAGCCCTCTTTCTTCAGTGGAATTGTTCATGCACAGGATGAAAGAAAGCTGATTTGAGCCCCTTCTCACTACAGATTTCCCCCCAACCTGCCATCCAGGCCCTGTTGCCCCAGAAACCATCTTTTGGTGAGCTGAAGGGCCTACTGGGAGAAGAGAGATCTGTCTCCAGTACCCACTGATGGATCCAATCTGTGCAGTGAGAAGGAAGGGTATAGTGAGAAGGAAGGGGCCTCAAATATATGTTTACAAGGGGGAGACCCGCGATACTCGCGGGGGGGCAGTCTCTCTCTTTCCCCCGTTCTCTCTCTTCCCCCCCCAGTCTCTCTCTCTCTCCCCCCCCGGTCAAAGCTTGGCCTCGCTGG
>NW_015169197.1:453894-456538 GCF_001447785.1 Gekko japonicus
TTTTTTTTTAGTTTTCAGATTTTTGTGCACCCCTGGGGACTGCCCCAAGAGTGCACAAACCTCTCCCTGCCCCCCAAGTGCCCCCGAAGTGCAGATATAGATATCCGCACAGACGGGGGCACTTCACTATTAGATATATAGATTAAATTCTTATAAATGACCTTCTTTCACCAGAATGAGAGTGAACGCAGGAGAAAGCAGAAGGAATGCCAATCAGATTGCTGAGTCAAACTAATGTTGCACATTGCTATTCAGAAAATGTCTTTATTAAATGACTTTATTAAAACACTTATTCATATTTTGAAGTGTTTCATGGTCTCCAAAAGTTGAGTGATACAATTGGGCTTTAGTCAAATAACATTCCCAGAATTGGTTCTTCCCATTGTGTCTGCACTGGAAGAATGTATTGACTTTGGCGACAATCACTGCCAGAGTTAAAACTCTGATCTGTATTCCATTGCTTTTTGATGTGGTTAATACCTAGTGCTGAAATCTGATCATGTCACAGTTACAAAACATTATGAATTGTCTTCATCTGAAACTATGTACATCTAAAGAGAATGGAAATGGCACCCTGAAAAACTCATGTTGGCATCAAAACTCAGACCTTGGAAGCAAAAGCTATTTTTTATTGCCATGAACCTTGCTGTTTCTTCTCCTCTTCTCTCCTAGTATCTTTTTTCAACCCCAACTGTGCTACATGTAGAAGCTCAAATCTTAAAGTGTGAATGTCATGATTCTCTCCTTTTGGCATAGTTGCAAAAATGTATATTGCGTCATTCACTGTTGATTATTCAGACTTTCATTTGTTCTTTCTACATTCTGTTCCAATATGAACTTGGCTTCCAATGAATAGTTTTTCAAAGGGCATCACCTTATCTGCCATTGGGTAGGTGCTGGCATAAATTCATAATCTACTTTTTTCCTGGCCACTATTGAATTAGAACACTGGGTTAGCAGGATGATTGGTCGGGACTGGGGAGGTCATCAAAATTGCTGGCATTGTGTGCTCTTGGCTCAGTGCCATAGCAAACAATTGGGAATGTGGCACATGTTCTGAAAAAAGGAAGGCATGTTTTCCCATAGGACAAAATACAAGAAACTAATCATGTGGAATTCAGAGGCTTTACTGGTCCCATGCCAATTCATGGGGACCAGCTGAATGTTTACTGCACACTTACTACATGTTTGCTCTGATGGCATTGGGAGCACTGAAACATAGTTCCAGATTTCTGAAATGAGATCCATCTGGAAGAGCCCTTGATGTTCCAAACCTCTATCCACTGAGCTGTGTTCTGCATAAGCTCCATTGAAACGAACACAGCCTATTGGCCTTTTCTTAGGAAACAGTTCCACATGCAGTTAGTTACTCACAGGTCCCACTGAACTAAATGATTCCATGTGCAGAACTTTGTGGTGCACAGCAAAGCATCTTTCAAATTTAGCTTGCCACATTCCAGATATCCAGGGCAAGTGGGCATGCTACTGAACAAAAACTGCTATAAAGTACAGAATAAAATACCCATTAAGGTGAAACGCCATCTGCTAAAGGCATATAGTGCCAGCTACTAAAACCACCTATTGGAATAGCCAATTATTTCTGCTCAGGGTTGTACGGTTTCTGTAGTTAGAGACTTGAGAATTAGAACTGAGGCAAATGTACTCACTTTTTGGTTTGGGCAACATTTTCAGGAATGTGTGAAAATGCCTTTGTTTTCAGCAGTGCCTGCAAAGACATTCACTACTTGTTTACATTTCACCTCTTCCTATCTCTATTGACTTTGCGTGATAGCGATGCCAACATGTAGTTAAATCTTTTGGCTACATAATGTGATATCATCCCCATTCACTACATGATCCCTGATTGACTGGACCATCCATGTCATCAATCCAGGAAGGAGACAGGAGTATTAATAAGAAAACGAGGAAACAAGCACTGAAGCAAAGGTGCTGGGAGAACCAGAGGCACCAAACACTATTCAGGAAGATGGATATTCTTACAATTAATATGGGTTTTGAGGTTTTTTTACCTCCATCTCCCAAATCTTTAATTTAAATTAGTATGGGATAATAGTTGGCACAGCCCCAGTTAAAATTGATTGCTTTTTCATTACATTTAGAAACTGACCACTACAGATAGGAGTGGCACAAGGCTAGGTGGCACTGGAAGTCTCCATAGGACTTTGTCTTTTCAAGCAGGGGTATTGTCTGGAGAAAGGACACCAAAAGCACAGGGAGGTTCTCAGACTGCTGCTGATCACTTTTGCAACATGTTGTTGTTGTTTGGCTAGAAGGATACAGCAGACTGTACAACCAAACCAACTTTAGCATATTTGTCTTTTTCACACACCAAATGGAATCCTTTTCTTCGCTTCCATTCTGTCTTTCTGATTTTGCCTACCTGCCTATTCCATTCCTTCATTCCCGTCCTGCAGAAAGTCTGCAGATTAAGTATCAGACTACAGATACTTCCATGAAGTCCTCTTGCGAACTTAAACAGGATAAAAAAAACCCTGCAGTTATGGGGCTTGTCACTCCAGTGCTGACGTTCTTTGAAGAGCTCGCTGACTCATACATTGACGGGGTGGTTTACCTTTTGTTTCTGATTCCACATGTCTGAAACAATGCCTGAAATGGAACTTGC
>NW_015169197.1:457639-465139 GCF_001447785.1 Gekko japonicus
GTGCACAAACCTCTCCCTGCCCCCCAAGTGCCCCCGAAGTGCAGATATAGATATCTGCACAGACGGGGGCACTTCACTATTAGATATATAGATTAAATTCTTATAAATGACCTTCTTTCACCAGAATGAGAGTGAACGCAGGAGAAAGCAGAAGGAATGCCAATCAGATTGCTGAGTCAAACTAATGTTGCACATTGCTATTCAGAAAATGTCTTTATTAAATGACTTTATTAAAACACTTATTCATATTTTGAAGTGTTTCATGGTCTCCAAAAGTTGAGTGATACAATTGGGCTTTAGTCAAATAACATTCCCAGAATTGGTTCTTCCCATTGTGTCTGCACTGGAAGAATGTATTGACTTTGGCGACAATCACTGCCAGAGTTAAACCTCTGATCTGTATTCCATTGCTTTTTGATGTGGTTAATACCTAGTGCTGAAATCTGATCATGTCACAGTTACAAAACATTATGAATTGTCTTCATCTGAAACTATGTACATCTAAAGAGAATGGAAATGGCACCCTGAAAAACTCATGTTGGCATCAAAACTCAGACCTTGGATATTCCATTGCTTTTTGATGTGGTTAATACCTAGTGCTGAAATCTGATCATGTCACAGTTACAAAACATTATGAATTGTCTTCATCTGAAACTATGTACATCTAAAGAGAATGGAAATGGCACCCTGAAAAACTCATGTTGGCATCAAAACTCAGACCTTGGAAGCAAAAGCTATTTTTTATTGCCATGAACCTTGCTGTTTCTTCTCCTCTTCTCTCCTAGTATCTTTTTTCAACCCCAACTGTGCTACATGTAGAAGCTCAAATCTTAAAGTGTGAATGTCATGATTCTCTCCTTTTGGCATAGTTGCAAAAATGTATATTGCGTCATTCACTGTTGATTATTCAGACTTTCATTTGTTCTTTCTACATTCTGTTCCAATATGAACTTGGCTTCCAATGAATAGTTTTTCAAAGGGCATCACCTTATCTGCCATTGGGTAGGTGCTGGCATAAATTCATAATCTACTTTTTTCCTGGCCACTATTGAATTAGAACACTGGGTTAGCAGGATGATTGGTCGGGACTGGGGAGGTCATCAAAATTGCTGGCATTGTGTGCTCTTGGCTCAGTGCCATAGCAAACAATTGGGAATGTGGCACATGTTCTGAAAAAAGGAAGGCATGTTTTCCCATAGGACAAAATACAAGAAACTAATCATGTGGAATTCAGAGGCTTTACTGGTCCCATGCCAATTCATGGGGACCAGCTGAATGTTTACTGCACACTTACTACATGTTTGCTCTGATGGCATTGGGAGCACTGAAACATAGTTCCAGATTTCTGAAATGAGATCCATCTGGAAGAGCCCTTGATGTTCCAAACCTCTATCCACTGAGCTGTGTTCTGCATAAGCTCCATTGAAACGAACACAGCCTATTGGCCTTTTCTTAGGAAACAGTTCCACATGCAGTTAGTTACTCACAGGTCCCACTGAACTAAATGATTCCATGTGCAGAACTTTGTGGTGCACAGCAAAGCATCTTTCAAATTTAGCTTGCCACATTCCAGATATCCAGGGCAAGTGGGCATGCTACTGAACAAAAACTGCTATAAAGTACAGAATAAAATACCCATTAAGGTGAAACGCCATCTGCTAAAGGCATATAGTGCCAGCTACTAAAACCACCTATTGGAATAGCCAATTATTTCTGCTCAGGGTTGTACGGTTTCTGTAGTTAGAGACTTGAGAATTAGAACTGAGGCAAATGTACTCACTTTTTGGTTTGGGCAACATTTTCAGGAATGTGTGAAAATGCCTTTGTTTTCAGCAGTGCCTGCAAAGACATTCACTACTTGTTTACATTTCACCTCTTCCTATCTCTATTGACTTTGCGTGATAGCGATGCCAACATGTAGTTAAATCTTTTGGCTACATAATGTGATATCATCCCCATTCACTACATGATCCCTGATTGACTGGACCATCCATGTCATCAATCCAGGAAGGAGACAGGAGTATTAATAAGAAAACGAGGAAACAAGCACTGAAGCAAAGGTGCTGGGAGAACCAGAGGCACCAAACACTATTCAGGAAGATGGATATTCTTACAATTAATATGGGTTTTGAGGTTTTTTTACCTCCATCTCCCAAATCTTTAATTTAAATTAGTATGGGATAATAGTTGGCACAGCCCCAGTTAAAATTGATTGCTTTTTCATTACATTTAGAAACTGACCACTACAGATAGGAGTGGCACAAGGCTAGGTGGCACTGGAAGTCTCCATAGGACTTTGTCTTTTCAAGCAGGGGTATTGTCTGGAGAAAGGACACCAAAAGCACAGGGAGGTTCTCAGACTGCTGCTGATCACTTTTGCAACATGTTGTTGTTGTTTGGCTAGAAGGATACAGCAGACTGTACAACCAAACCAACTTTAGCATATTTGTCTTTTTCACACACCAAATGCAATCCTTTTCTTCGCTTCCATTCTGTCTTTCTGATTTTGCCTTCCTGCCTATTCCATTCCTTCATTCCTGTCCTGCAGAAAGTCCTGCAGATTAAGTGTCAGACTACAGATACTTCCAAGAAGTCCTCTTGCGAATTTAAACAGGATAAAAAACCTGCAGTTATGGGGCTTGTCACTCCAGTGCTGACGTTCTTTGAAGAGCTCGCTGACTCATACATTAACAGGGTGGTTTACCTTTTGCGTCTGATTCCACATGTCTGAAACAATGCCTGAAATGGAACTTGCAGATTTTTGTCAGTGTTGAGGGGCTTGAGCTTCAGCTGGCCTCTGCAAGGAGCTTGTGTTTCTGCAGACTTTTCAGAGGAAGCAATATGTGAACTTATTCTGACTTCTCCCAGTAGTTACCCCTATGCATGAACAAGGATCTCTTTCACTCTCCACTACCACTGTGAGCAATAGAACTTTGCTAGAAGATTTGATGTGAAATCAACTACTTAGGCTTGAACAGTATGGGTCTTCAAACTTCTCAGGACTATGTATGATATATTTATAAAGCAACAAGCAGAAAAAATCCACTGTAGGACCCTCCAATTTTGGGGGGGAACAATTAAAAACATTAGAAACATTAATTCTACAGTTCAAAATTTAAATAACTGTGCATGCCATAAAAGCTTGCATGTCATAGAACTATAAAATTCATACCCATATATGGATATCAAACATATACCATAAAAAGGGATAAAGGAGTTCTTCCCCATTAGTGCCACACAAAGAAAGGATCCATCTTTCAGTCTTCCCTTTCCCATAATAACCCCTCCCCCCGTACCTCAACTGGGGGAACTGTGATCCCCCGCGATCCCCCCCGAAATGACCTCTGTATTTATATCCTATGTTTTGGGAGGGAAGGCAGCATGGTATAGCTTAGTCCTGTCAGACCGTGGAAGCTAAGCAGGGTTGATACTTGGAAAGGAGGCCACCAAGGAAGACCTTGCAGAGGAAGTCCATGGCAAATTACCTCTGCTTCTCAAATGCCTTAAAAGCTTCTTGCTGGGGATGCCATAAATTGACTATAACTTGATGGCTTTTTACACACACACGCACGCACACACCACCTTTTAAAAAAATCCTAAAATATCTATGTTTAAGTATTTCAAAATAAATATAGCAGGAATTCTTCTTTGTGCCCACCCCCGCCCCACAAATGATGCACAACAGTTTACCATATGATAAACTGGCCCAGGCACACTCTGAAACTTCGTGGGACTGCCAAAATTTTGAAAGACTAGCATCTCTTATACAACAACCTTTATAGTTACAATGTGATATTCTTTGGCTTCAAAAATGCATGCCTGTAAACATTTATCAAGCTAATGAACTTTGCTTTGGAATAAATTGGCACCCAAGGCATCTTACAAGATTACACAACCAAAACAGCCAGTAATAATCCAATTCGAAAGTGAGCCCACACTGCATCTCTTAATCTCTGCAGCCCTGCTGGAAGACTTTCAGGACAAGCAGGCAGAAGTCTCCTCCCCTGCACTTAGGCAGTCCTGCTACTGTAGGTTATCTTTGAGAGGTTGTAGTGAGCTCTTCCCCCAGAAGAAACTGCTGAGGTAACTCAGTAAGGAATCTCAACAGTCACTGGGTTCCTCCTCTTCCAGACCCTAATTCTAAGCTGAGTTAGTGTGAGCTAGCTCACAATTTTTTAGCCTCCGGCTCACACATTTTTGTCCTAGCTCAGGAAGGATGGTTCCAGAGCAAACTAATTTATGCAGTACCCAAAGTGCTTGCTCACAACTTTAATGCCAGTAGCTCACAAAGTAGATTTTTTGCTCACACGACTCCACAGCTTAGAGGGAACATTGGTCCCAAGTGATCTTCCTTCTCAGCACCACCTTGTGGACACCCACCCTCTTCCACTCACTCAACAAGGTTAGCACATCAAGTATTTCACTTGCACAAGAGCAAGGAAGTGATTTTGCCTGATTACCTCCCCTGACATGGGATGGGCACAAACCGGACCATGGACCAAATTTTTCCACAGACTGGGGACTGGTTCATGGTTCCTTTCTTCAGTCCGTGCCCTCCCACTTTCCACGGAATGCCCAGGGTTTTCTGGGGGTTCGTTTGGTTCATGAGCAGTCTGTAGAAGTTGACTCAGAAGGCATTTAAATGCCTTCTAAGTCCACTTCTGCACCATGCCACCACTGTGGCCTGGAGCTAGGGAGCTCAGAAGGCATTTAAATGCCTTCTGAATCCACTTCCGCATTGTGCCACAATTGCAAAAGGCAAACTTCCAGTCATTTAGAAGTTTGCAAAATGCAAATTTCCAGTCATTTAGACCAGAAGTCAACTCAGAAGTGGCTGCAGTGGCGGCACTGTGCAGAAGTGGACTCAGAAGGCATTTAAATGCATTCCAAGTTAACTCCTGCATGGTGTCACCACCAGCTGCTGTGAGGGGCTTGCAAAAACCATTTAAAGGGACATGTTCCATGGACCAAATTTTTCCACAGACTGGGGACTGGTTCATGGTTCCTTTCTTCAGTCCGTGCCCTCCCACTTTCCACGGAATGCCCAGGGTTTTCTGGGGGTTCGTTTGGTTCATGAGCAGTCTGTAGAAGTTGACTCCGAAGGCATTTAAATGCCTTCTAAGTCACTTCTGCACCATGCCACCACTGTGGCCTGGAGCTAGGGAGCTCAGAAGGCATTTAAATGCCTTCCGAATCAACTTCTGCATTGTGCCACAATTGCAAGAGGAACTTCCAGTCATTTAGAAGTTTGCAAAATGCAAATTTCCAGTCATTTAGACCAGAAGTCAACTCAGAAGTGGCTGCAGTGGCGGCACTGTGCAGAAGTGGACTCAGAAGGCATTTAAATGCATTCCAAGTTAACTCCTGCATGGTGTCACCACCGGCTGCTGTGATGGGCTTGCAAAAACCATTTAAAGGGACATGTTTCCTTTAAATGGCTTTTGTAAGCCCCCCCCCCACCAATCACGAACCTCATGAACCATGAACTGGTACATAAAATAGAAACGTTTGTGAAAGTTCATAGTTCATGGTCCATGAAAACTACGACCTTCCATTTTTTTGGTTCATGCCCATCCCTACTCCTGACCCATCTCATGCCTCATTGCATTTGGCCTAGAGGGAGTCTCCTCCCAACACTCAACATTGGGTTTGGGAGGGAAATGTCAGAAGGGGAAGGCAGCAAGGATCTCCCTAACAGTAGAAGTGTTATTGTATGAAGAGTGATCTGCAAATGTGTCCACTGTATAGATATAAAATCGTTTAGCTATCAAGCATATTGATCCTCTCATGACAGCTACTGTCTGTGGGCTTTCCCAGAATGGCTACACAATCTTATTTGCCTTTCAAGATTTGCTGGGATTCTTTTAAAAAGCTTATCTCATGTACTTGCTGACATTTCACTTATTTGACAATACATGGAGCCACCTTAAGGAAATGGTAACGTTATTATATAGTTGGCTTTTCACTGTATTTTCATTATTTGAGTAATATGCTATTCTCCATAGAAGGCATATTTAAGTAGTGAAGGACTTGCAGCATTAGCAATTAATAGGGTCCCATTATGCTAACTATCATGCAAGTTTAGGACATCTTAGATGCAAGATAAGAGATGAATAATTTGAAGTAATTTTCCTGTAATCATGCCAATCACTTCAGCAAAGTAGTTATTAAATGAAACAGTATTATGATGAATTATAGGACATCTATTGAATGCCTTTTCTTGCAATGTACTTACAGTGCCTGGTGCAGAGAAAAGGCAAACATGTGAAATCTCTTTCTCAGTAAAATATGCACACTCCTTACTGTAAATAATAGTTTGTTTAGCAAACCTTGATTTTTAATGAGGCCTGTAGACAGAGTTCTTCAGCTAGCCCTCCCCCTGCCTACTTTCCGCTTCAAAAGAAGGGGTTGCTGGGCTACATCCTTTCTTTAAAGGTAGACGTTAGCAAGGATGAGTCACCTTTGATGACAAGGAATTCTTCTAGTTCAAATTTGCTGAAGTGATTAAATATTATTTATCTAATTAAATGCTCAAAACACATCATTATTGAAAGGAATAAATTTAGTGCATTTGTTGAGCAGTGTTAACTGAAATGTAACTGCACATCATTTGACTTTTTAACATTTATTATATGTAATAAGTCTTTCTGTGCTTAATTAAATCAACTTATTTTTTACAGTTAATTTAACATGATTTCATTTTAGTTACAGACTCTGCATCAAATATTACGTAGGAAACCGACTGCGTAGCCATATTAGGTTAGTGCCGCATAGGTACAGTGCTGGATTTCTGATTCATTTTCTTCTTCTTGAACATTCAGACCAGTACTACTGGTTGGTTGGTGTTTCAGTTACACACAAACATACAGAATTCCAATTTCCCTTGACTTCATTTACATTGTAAAATGAAACGTTTGTAATAACACCAACTGACATATTATATAAAATATGCTACATTAAAAAACTTTTTCTCAATTTTGATTCTTCACTGTGACCTTTGACCTATGGGAGGAAAGACAGTAAAATATAAGCTTGTTGAAAAGGCTTATGGGAGTTTCATGTCTGGGTGCAAGTAAGGGAACATTGTAACAATCAAGAATATGAATAAGAGTTGATTTTATACCCCACTTTTCTGTACCCTAAGGGGTCTCAAAGTGGCTTACAATTTCATTCTCTTCCCCTCCCCTTGTGAGAAAGGAGGGACTGAGAGAGCTGTCAGAGAACTGTGATGAGCCCAAGGTCACCCAGCAGACTTCATGAGAAGGAAAGAGAACTGTGATGAGCTTCTCCAGATTAGAGTCGACCACTCTTAACCACTATACCATGCTGGCTCTCATAAAAGTCGGATTAAAAAACTTGATGAACCACAAGCAAGAGTCTGTTGGTTTAAGCAAATTTATTCTTTAACCCCAAACAAATTTTCTTGGAAATGAGCCATATTGATTTTATTACCTTCCAGCAAGTGTGTTATTATTAGCCATAATACTCTAATTCTGAACA
>NW_015169197.1:467639-489472 GCF_001447785.1 Gekko japonicus
TTCACTAAAACCAAGGAAATTATTTGTAGTGTGTTACATACTTTATTTTCATTGAATAAGTTTACATGTGTGCTCACATGAGTGCATCTCCTGTATCCCAAGTTTTTTGTAAAGAAAAAAAAAGTGGCAACACCCATGTATATGGTTGTCCCAGTTTCTACTAGTTTCCCCCTCAGGATTTGAGAGAGCCTGGAAAAAGGGTGCTGGACTATTCGGTACCAGTAAGTACCATCACAGAAAAAGCCCTACCTAAACTAATGAACTTGAAACACACACAGACAACAAGATTCTGTCACAATACACATATTCATCTCTAAGGTACCACAAGACTCTTTGTTGACTGCATGTTTACTCAGAAGTAATTTTCTCTGTGTTCAACAGACTTACTTCCTAGTTACGGTATATAGGACTCCAGACGTTAAAACTGTTGCATTTTTTAAGCAGGAAAAAATGCACTTTGGGAAGCTGATGGTTAGTATTTTGTCAGTTGTGCACTTGGGTTTTTTTTCTTCAGTATATGAGTCATGTGATTCTTCTTCTGTTATCTAACCGGATGAGTACAGTTGACTATTCAGTACCAATGCATTTAGTGACAGACATGAAATTCTTGTTTGTGAATGAACAAAACTATGCATTGCATACGGGTTATCTTCTGTGAAAATTCATGCTACAAATATATATATATAGTTTGCGCATGTAAAGAAACAAAAATGGAGCTAGAAATACAGGTGAGGTGAATATGCTCTAAATAATAATTTGTTGTTATGATGATGATCATGATGAATTGTTAAAGTCAGACTGGCGGCTTCTTTACCACGACTACCAAATCTGAAAGCTTGTGTTCTGTTGTCAGTTACAGGACTGATCAGTGAGCAAGGCAATGTTCCCCCAGGCCTGTTGGGGGTCTGAGGAGACATAATGAATACAGCCACTGGGTGAATTCAGGAGAGACTCAGAAGCTCCCTCGTTTTAGTTGCAGCATCATAGGCAGTTCCAGTCAGATCTGTCCTGGTGCCTGCAAGAGTCTGATTCAAATGCCTATTAGAAGATGGAGTCAGAGAGGATGCCAAGTGTCTGCAGGGTTCACTAACTATCTGAATACTTCTCGGGTAGCTGAATCCATCTCCAGCTTCAACAAAAGGAAGGTAGTCAATAAAAGGGGGGAAATTACATTATACTTCCCTGCGGTCTTCCCAGTATCACTTTGCCATAAGTAGCTTGTGATTTAGAGCACAAAGGCATTTCAAAAATGCATGTTTAACGAAATGACACAGCAGATAATTGAAATTTATTTGCAATTTTCAAACTACAATAAACACAATTCTCCTTTTCTTTTCATTAATAATCACACAGCTAATGCATAACAATCCCTCTGCAGCTTTTACAAGCAAACTTGAGCTGCTGTGTTGTAATAGCTGGAAAAGTTAATGTAGCTTGAACAAGGTTCCTAATTGTCCCTGTCTCTGTCATATTTGTCTACTTGAATGGTCCTAAATACCACAGCGATTAATTACTACAGAGCAGGTATTACAAGATGTTATCATCCTTCCCCAACTGTCTGGGTGAATGGAGAGAGAGAGGCAGTAGATTGTTACAGTGTTTCATCTCTGCACTTCCTATAAGGCACTTTAACCAGAAGATTTAATGTGTCAAAGTTAACTGCGTTCTCTAGCAGATATTCACATTCTAATTAAAGATTAAGAACGTAGTACATTACACTGTGATTTGTCATACATGGCTTGTTAAATAGGAAACCTACCGGGATTTCCCTAACATTTTATAAACATTATTCAGGGCTTTTTAATGTGGGCAAAGCACAAGACTCTTCAGCTGCTCTCCATCAGAGAATATAGGACAAACTATCTCCTCACGTACATTCCACATCAGGCCCAAATGAAAAAAGTTAACTCAAAAACGAAGGACGGGGAATACTTGCATGCGCTCTTGTACAAGCCCTGTTGTAAGAAAGTGCCCTGAAGCTGTTTACAAACTGAACATTCGGTTGAGGTTCCCCCCCCCTTTCTACTTTTACTATTTGCCAGTTTGTTTTCTCTTAAAAACATACATTTTAAACCTTAACTATCCCTTGACATTTCTCAACTTTTTTGATTGACGTTAGGGAGACTGGTGGTAGGAAGTATTAGTTTGAAATCAAAAGGTAAGGGGGGGGGATTGAAGTTTTAATATTTGCAGAATGTTTTCCAGCACATTGTAGCTGTGCAGATCTCCAATATCCCTTCCAATATTAGTGGCTGTGGCAGAGGACTGGTTCACATTCTTTGACTGCCTGAGGAATAAATTAATGAGGTTACTGGAGACACCAAACATTTGCATATTCACAGTTGCTTATTAAGTTGAACACAAATGCCAGGTGCTCTGGATTTTGGGAATACCAGCTTTGGGTGAGGAATAGTATCTATTATAATTTGAAGTATGCTTTTAAAAAATTAAAAGAGTCTATAACCAAAAGAAACAAGTTTTTTTTCTCTTAAAGAAAAAAAATCAAGATTCAGTCTATTCAAACAATGTTTTCCTGTAAGGTGCCCTGCAGTTAGCTAATTCATCCGCATGTATTCCATAAAATGCATTTTTAAAAAAATCCTCATGTTTTTGAATACACTTTTGTCTTTTTTAACTAGAAATGTTGGGAGGGGCACTCAATTCCTTATGGATTGCTGCATGTATTAAATAGCTGTGAATGTACACAATATGTGTTTGAGGTTACTTCCTGCAAGGCCCAATTATTGAAGGATTTTATACTCCGGCAGTTATTGCTAAGGATCCTAAACCTATCCTACAAGAGACAGAAGATTGAATTACAAAATATGTCTCTAAGGGATGCGTGCACATGGCTGCATTGTTGTCAGTGACTTCCGTCACTGCTCTGAGAAAGCACATTGTGTGCTTGATTTGTACTGAATCTCATTATGGCTGGAAGTTTGTAGCTGTGCTGTTCACTTGGTATATTTATCCCCTTTGTATCCTCCTGGCTTAGGTATAAATTGAGTTCTTTTCCTTATTCTTCCCTACCACATACGCTATAGGGTTGTGGTTGTTTTTTTAGCTCTACTGATTTTTAGCATGGCAAGAATCACAAAAAAAAAACCAAACATGTGCCTGGAGTTTTCTCATTTCACATCTGTGCACGTACATACACGTTTATCTGAACACTGACCATGTGGCTATCACACTATGGCTAGTACTTTGTATAACCAAATCAAGTAGTCTTAAATGGATCTTGGGAGAAGATGTCTTTGGATATGAATATGGATGAAGAAACATGCTCCATTCTGCCCCCTTTGGTTTCAGTGCACACTCTGTCCGTGTGTGTGTGTATGTGTGTGTTCAACTTCCCTTTTCATATGTGTTACTGGTTGGTCACTTCCCTGCCACTGCAAACCCTGCCTGAAAAATCATATTTGGACCATAACTGATAACAAAGGCATTACATGATGTCTATCCTGTCCATTTTGTAGATACATCCTATTGCTTTTGCAAGATATTTCCAAGTTTTAATCAAAATATATGTGGAGAGTGGTTGGTTTTGTTTTAATATGAAAAATGGCTATGAAATTAAGACTCTACTCAAAGAAAGGTTCCCTTCCGAAAAGTCCTGCACGGTCTGCATTATGTTATTGTCTGAGAACACAGATGTTATTTTGTACAAGTGGGCCTTCTTTTGGTTGCTGGAGGAAGAAAGGGGGTTAAAGAACCCTGAAGAACAATGGATGACGTTGCAAGACACAAAAGTATTGTATTGTATTTTCTAAGCATTTGTTTTCAAGCCATTATATTTGATGCGTTCTTTTTAACACCAAGAAGGAGGGGAAATAAGAAAAAGGAGGGGGTAAGCCACTATATGGCAGAAATGCTCCAAATCATGTTTGTAAAATGTTTTTTTTAGACATTTACACAGAATGACTATTTTTGGAAACAATTCACTTAATGCATGAAGGTCATTTCAGCAAATGTTCCTGGCAGTTGAATTGCTAACATCCAGGCTTTTGTGTCTATCTGTGTGTGTGTGTGTGTGTTTTCCATGCACACAGCACAGATTTTTTTGATTATGTAGATTTCCCCCCTTACTGCAGTTTCATATGCAAAGCATGCATCAGCCATATCCATGCTATCTCCTAAAGCAGTCATTCTGAAACCCAATCTGGGGACAGTGCAGACTAAATAAAATTTCATTTTGATTTGGCCTCCCGCTGAGAATGGGACTGCTTTGTTTCAGCCGACAGAACAAGCAAGCCAGAAAGGTATGTCCTGTTTTGCATGGCTGATAATGTGACTTGAGGATCACAATCGGGCCGTTCATACTTCCAGGGTTCAGCTTCTCTTCCACATCCTGTACTGTCTTTCTGTTTTCCTTTCCATTTGCTTTCCTTCTGTGCTGCCTGTCGTCTACCTGCAGGGCAAAACTGTGGCAGACCTTAACACTATTGTTTACTTTGGCATATGTTTAATGCTGCATGGCTGTTTGAGGTTGCTCCCCCCACCCACCCAACCACCCTGCTTGCCTTTGTGTTTCTCACCCACCCACCCCCCGCAAATCTGTATTCATTTGTTTTAATTTTTTTAGGCACTGAATACACAAATACTGACTTAACCGAAAAATATATAAGTGCAGATTTTCAGTGATGCAGATATTATACTGGAAGGTTTAGAATGCTGAATTATTTTGTAAATTTAAAGATATCTTTTAACAGCTGGTAAGGAACAGTGGGTACATAGTCCCTTTCAGCTGTTTAAGCAGAGAAGCAATGACACCCATTGTACTTAAATGGGGAGACAAATAAATATATTATTCCAAAGAACAAGAACTGTTTGCAACATTTCTGTATGTTTTGTGGAGCATTACATGCAGGGCTGAAACATATCAGTTAATATCATGTTGCCTAAATATTAGTCTCTACCTGGCGCCAATTCACATTTAACAATAAGTCATCTAAAATCGACAGCATATTCATTGGCCTATGATTTGAAATATGGATTGGGCCATGGGGAACTACATGCTATTTTTATACTCTGAAGAGACCTTAGACAATATGTCAGGATTCAGAAACACAGCTTTACTAGCATATCTGTGCTCTTCCATAAATCCTTGCCTGTAAATAAAAACAATAAGCTGACCTCTTGTTTAAACATTAGGGTAAGGCTCATGTGTATCATACCTCGTGTTCAAACCAGAACAAGGTGCTATGCACAGTGGAAAATAAAACTGTAACCCCTAAACAAAGCAAATGGAAGGATTTGCTCAGTTGTCGCAATGCATAATAGTCCATGCCAATGGTGCTATGTATGACCCAGTCCACTTTCTGGCTAAATTAATATACTAATATTTAAGCTGATGGGTAGTGTGATCCTGAACTAGAAGTATGGTTCAAAGAATATATCCCAGTAAAGTATATATCAGCTTAGATAATAGGAGTAAATTGACCCAAATATGTCAAATTAATTGGATAATGAAATAGACTAAGGAAGGCTTAAACCATCAAACTGCTGTCCTAAGAGAAACTTGGCACTCATCATCACTTGGTGTTGGTTATAACTTCCTGGCATAACATCCCTGTTAAAACTCTGACTCTTCAAATGCAGTCCAGAGGAGGAAAGGCATATGTATGGCCCAATGAAATTACTGGAACTACATTGCACATGGATTATGCAGGATAATTATAGGTACTCCTACACTTCTTAGGCTTATCCTCTTGATATGTTCTGTATTCCCGTATATTTATGGTCTCATGACTTTCTTGGAGGATGCTCACATATGAGATACTGAATTCCCATCTCTTGGAAAGTCACCAAAAGGAGACTTTCTCATGGCATTGCATGTTTTTGTTTGGTCTGAACTGTAATGACTGAGGTTAGGGAATCTTGGCTTGGAGGCCTTGCCTTGGCCTTGCTTCTGCGTAAACTACACCCTTTCCATTGTGGGGGCAGTGCTCCACTGCAGAGTTCATTTCTCTGATACTGGGTGCTATCACTCATACAAAGCCAGTAGCAATTAAATTTAGCAATGAGTAGGGCCTGAGAAATTCCTGGAGATTTGGGGGTGCTGCCTAGAGAGGGTGGAGTTTGGGAGTGGAAGGGAGCATGTGAGAGATGTGATGCCACAGTGTCCATCCTCTAAAGTTACAGTTTCCTCCAGGGGGATGTGTTTAGTCAGGAGATCAGTTGTCATTCTGGAAGACCTACATGCCCCAATTGGAAGGTGGCAACCCTTAACATTTCAGGTGGTATAAATATACACACAGATTATCTGGACGTCAGCAATAATGTTCAGGACACTGAATAGTTTATAACCTCTTACAGTTGGTGGGTTGGTTTGTTTGCTTTCCATATGATTGTTACTATTTGTGCTGCTGCTTTAAGTGGACATATATTTTGTTGCAGCAAAGACAGAAAACATTCCAGAAGTGCAGTGGTGGTATAGAAACCGATTGGTTCTTGTCCACTCTGATTAGCACAAAAGTAGCCACTGACATCTATGACAAATAAGTTTTAATATTCTGTTTATGAAGTTTCCCAACGAAGCAGCACTGATCAATATAGCTATAGTCGAATAGCTACAAGGAAGCAAAAAGTTCATTTATGGGAGGAAATAGTTGAACCACTTCCCCTCTCAAAATTAAAAGGCACAGTACAGTGTGTCACTTTGGGCCATAAATGCTTCTGTCAAAACCCTATATCCACCCTCCAAAATTCCTGGCAACAAAGCCTAAACAGCATTCTTGTTCAGATCCTGGCCTTACCTGTGAAATCTGCTTTAACTTTCTAGCCAGTAGCTGCTCGCTGTGTTGTGAAATATGAAATGATAACAGCCATTTCCTACTTCTACCAGGTTTAGACTGCTAAGTATGAACCAAGTTTCCTAAAGAACTGAAATGATGACCAGGCCCACTCATGAGTATTATCACATGCTCATATGCACATACACATCACTATATCAAAACTGTTATCATAAAACAATGTACCTTTGCAAGACTTTGTCACTGAACTTTATTGATATTAGTGAGAATGGGCTTTGTTTCTTAGTTCTTGGGGGAGCAAGTTTTCATACTTGTCTTATTTGAACTCAGACACATCCGTGTACAAGATTTCTGGAGGAAATGAACACAAAACTCTAAATTATGACATCTCAGACCCTCATAGGGTTGCCAGCCTCCAGTTGAGGCCCAGAGTTCTCCTGGAATTACAACAGATCTCCAGGCTACAGAGATAACGTAACCTGGAGTAAATGGCAGCTTCAGAAGGTGGTCTGAGACCATTTCCACAGTAGTGAAATTCCCCGCATTGATGTTTTCTAAAACTGCACATTATGTGAAATTTTCCAAAGTAGATTTTTCCTCACCAGGTACAACCCCAAAGTTTTCTCCTTCTTACCCCACATTTTTGGAACTTGCTAAAACTGGGGATTCTGATAACACAGGGTAAGAAGGAGAAAACTTTGTGTTTGTGCCCAGTGAGGAAAAATCTACTGCAGAAAATTTTATATCATGTGGAGTTTTAAAAATATCAATGTGGGGAATTTCACTACTGCGGAAATGGTCATCTATGGCATCACATCCTTTTTGAGCTCTCTCCCCAGGTACCAGCCCCAAATCTTCAGGAATTTTCCAACCTGGAGTTAGCAATGCTATTATTTAAGCAATATGATAGCAAAGGAGAAGAAAAATTAGCAACAGGACTGCTTTCTGTCATCTAGGGTGTTAGCCTTAACGGAGGGGTGGGGTGGGGGTCATGATCCAGAATGTGTGGCCCAAGCTAATATGAGTGGGAATGTGCATTCAGAATATAATCAAAACCCTATATAAATAAGCCCTGTCTGTTAACCTTTGAAGGATAACTATTCCAAATGAAGTTCTATCTGTTTTGGGGGTGGTGATACAATACTGCACTCCATTTTGAATTTCAGTTTTCCATTGATGGTGAGGGGAAGGGAAGTTAGGGATGAAAGTGACTTAATAGATACATGCTTTGCTCAACCTGGTAGAAGCAGAGGTCATTTCGGGGGGGAACGCGGGGGAACACAGTTCCCCCGGGTGAGGTGCAGGGGGGCGGGGCACATGACGAAGCCCCGCCCCCTGCTTCCAGCCGCCCCGCTTCTGGCCCTCATTCAGCCAGGAGGAGGCAGGAGAAGAGGGAGGATAAGTTGCTTCCTCCCCGCCTCTCCCCACCCCTGCCTGCCTGGGGCCAGGGAGAGCCTTGGCGGGGCTTCCTCGCACTCCCGCTGGCCTTGCAGGTCCACCGCCGGGCCCCTGATGTCAGGGGGTGTGGCATATGCGAATGAGTTATGCTAATGAGTTCCCCTAGCTCTTTTTCTATGAAATGACCCCTGGGTAGAAGCATAGCCTTATCCCCACATTAATAGGAACTCACCTGTCATCCATGCAGGAAGGACAGAAGCTTGAGGCTTCATCTCTACGTTAAAGAATAAGAAAACTCACAACCACCCACAGCACACATACATGGACATGAGAAATCAAGAGCTCTTGAGTGAGAGTTGCTTGGTGTTTTCATAGATATTGTAATTGCAGGTGACCCATCTCATTGACATAAAATGGCAAATGAATGCATTTTTAGTCAGTGTGCTTAGATCTGAAGCCTTGCACTGTATTTGGTTTGTATGTTCATCCCACTGGTGGATGACTGAAACACAATCCATTAGAAGACTTATTGATATATTTTTAAAGAAAGTACAAGGGTGCTTCAGAAAGTAATGATGTTTTCTGCCATTCAGTGTGGATGGGTATTGTGCAGTGCTTTCTCTATATATTCCAATGCTCCATGTAAGAGACAATGGAGTCCAATTCAGATGTGAAGAAGATGTTTTCTGAAGGGTGGATCCTTACTTATGAATGAGCTCTATGTTAACTAATTGGGGTAAGGGTCCTATCCATGTACAAAGCTGAGAGTAACAGACAGGTATGCATCGAGTCAGGTCACATGATAAAGCCAGGGTTCCAATTTCCAACCCCCAATCACACTTGGAAATGAAGTGGATCAAATTGATCCCCCTTCTAAGCTTGATAGTTCAAGTTGAAATGGGTGTGCTCAACAAGTGATACCAACCTATATCCATCAAACACCACTTAGTAGATTTTAGCAACAATGATGAACCCAGAAATATGGATGCTGAAGTTGACTTGTCTTCTAAATGCTGAGGCAGTCTGGGACATTCTTAGCCTGCCTTTTTCCCATTAGTGATCCAACATGACTAACAGAGATATCTAAACACACATCACATTAACAAAAAAAAAATCTATAAACAATGTGGCTTATGTCCACGTAAGATGAATCATCACTGGTCAGTACTATAACTATTAAGCCCTTGCAAACCATTCTGCCTTGCACAATTTTCTAAATATTAAAATTCCAAGAAAGCAATTCCACAATGTGGGAGCCAATACCAAAATCAGAGGTGCACAATGGAGATTTTAATCAGCCTGTATGTGAGGACAGGGAGAAGAGACTGATCCTCAAGAACGCAGGTTCCAGGCCATGGAGGGCTTTGATCCCCTCCTTGAGATGTGATTATCATTAAGCTGAAGTCTCCATTGGTTCCAAACATGATAGGGATAAGGGGGAGAAGTTTTGCCCGGCTCCTCGTATGAGGTGAACAAATAGTTTATGAGCTGATGCATGCCGTTTTCTGTAATATTTTATTTTATTTATTTTATTATATTTATACTCCGCCCTCCCCGCGAACGGGCTCAGGGTGGCTCACACAGGCACTAAGTGTGTTCAATATACAAATACATAATACAAAATACAAAATCAAAACAAATTAAAATCAGTTAGCTGGATGCGCATATAAATTCCTCACTTTTTGCGTAGCAGGGAGGGAAGGCTGGGTGATGAAAGATGTTACTCAACCACCCTAGCAGTCTCTCTCTATAAAAGGGCGTTGGTGTAAGTGGCCGTGGCGGCTCCTACTCGTAAGCCTGGTGGAAGAGCTCCGTCTTGCAGGCCCTGCGGAACTGCACCAGGTCCTGCAGGGCCCTGATCTCTTCCGGGAGCTCATTCTACCAGGTGGGAGCCGCCACCGAAAACGCCCTAGCCCTGGTTTGGGCCAACTTCACTCCTCGGGGACCTGGAATTTCCAGGCGATGGAGATTCCCCGATCGCAGTGCTCTTGGGGGTATATATGGGGATTAGAGTCCGCACACTTAACCACTACACCACACTGGCTCTCAGGCCTCGGCCTCTGTGCCCTGTTGTTGTGTCTCCAGAGGAGGAAGAAGAAGAGATTGGATTTATACCCCGCCCTTCACTCGGAGTCTCAGAGTGGCTTACAAGCTCCTTTCCCTTCCCCTCCCCACAACAGACACCCTGTGAGGTAGGTGGGGCTGAGAGAGCTCTTGACAGAAATGGCTCTTTTTCAAGGAGCCACCTGGGCCTCCATCGTTAAGGTAGGGTCCAGGAGCACTCCCAAACTCCTAACCTCCGAAGCTGGTACCAAAGGTGCCCCGTTGAAGGTCGGGAGTGGGAGCCCTAACCCCGATCCGGTCTGACTCAAGCACAGGACCTCCGTCTTCACCGGGTTTAACTTCAGCCTGCTCAGCCTGAGCCACCCAGCCACAGCTTGCAGAGCTGCATATAATAATATGCAGAAGTTTTAATCTTCCCCATATATGGAAAACAAGCCCTTATGTACTAGTTCTGTGTGTCATCCCACAAGAGAAGAAAGGGACTTTATCTATTATTAAATGTATTTCTATGGAACTTGAGGTGAAAAGTCTTCTGCAACCAGTAGAATCTGTACTGGAAAACCATATGAGGTTTTCGAAATTTTCTCAGTGATTACTAGTCAAATGAAGTGGTGGGGGGGAAAGAAGAGAGGACTTCAACAGATACTAGGAATAGTTTATTGTGAAGAAATGCTGCAGTCCAAGCACAAGTAGGAATTCCTCTTCAGAGAGGCATTCAGGTGTGCCACATGATAGTGACTCTTTATGTTATCTCCTAGACTGGGCAATCTTAATTGCCCCTGAAGAAGTATTTGAACCTATGATATTTCTTGTTTCCAAACACCTGTTGATATTTTACTTTTCATATCTGTTTACTCCACTTCATTAGGCAAGCAAACATGGAGAAGGTAGGGTTTTTTAAAATCTCCCCTTTTTAAAAAGTACATTTTTTACTGTTCTGAGATGGTATCTTGAGCCAGTTTGGTGTAGTGGTTAACAGTGCAGACTCTAATCTGGGATAACCGAGATTGATTCCACGTAGCTCCACATGCAGCTGCTGGTGTGACCTTGAGTCAGTCATAAATTCTTTCAGAGCTGTTCTCTCAAGGACAGTTCTCGAAAGAGCTCTCTCAGCCCCACCTACCTCACAGGGTGTCTGTTGTGGGGAGGGGAAGGGAAAGGAGTTTGTAAGCTGCTCTGAGACTCCTTCAGGTAGTTAAGGGCAGGGTATAAATCCAATCTCTTCTCTCTTCTTCACTTGAATATTTTATTTCATAGAAATATGTTTGATACCTTTGATTTATAATAGCCAAGCTATCAATAGGAAAGTTCATGCCTTCAAAAAGTTCATATCCTTGCCAAAAACATTGTGGATTCCACTATGATCTTTATTTTTTAAAGTCTTTCCAAACAATCTGAGAAGCTTGTAAAATGACCAAAGATACACATTAAGCTAGCTTTGCACCATAGCTAAAGAAGTGAAGTTAACCAAAGGGCATTTACATTGTTCCGTTATAGAGGCAGAACCAAGCCGCTTAGCCCAGAAGCTACTTTGGAAATCTAATATTTCCCGAGAAGGGAGCAGAAAAGGAACTTTGGAATCAGCAGGGGAAAAGTGACCAGAAAATCCTGTTATTTATACCATACACTTCTGTGGAAAATCCACCCTTGGGATGACTTTATCAGAACAAAGTTACACCCAGGGATATCTTTTTCATTAAATACAGTTTGTGTGAGGTTCAAAGAAGGAGAGAAATTTACAGCCCAGAGAAGAGTCTGCCTGAAGGAAAAGAAAATCAAGTTGCTTCATCTTTGGATACAGAAGTATTAATACTATTTTAATTATTTTGTCACACCCATATTGCTCATCAGCCATTAATTTTTAATTTTTTAACAATTTTTAAAAAGTTAATTATGACTTTTTAAAAAGCAATGGAAAAGCACTACTGTGGGTGCAACTGAACAAACATTTCTGCTGTACGTCATTCATATATTCCAAAGGGCCTCTCTGAACCCCCATTGAAACACATGGAAATTATGCAGTCATAGTTTCCTGATTGTACTTGTCAGTGCAATCAGTGAATCAGCCTGTGTGCAATGCCTCCCCCCCAAGATTCGTTTCCTCAACGACAGCATATTATCTGGATGGAAACGTTCCCATACAGCCTCGTACATAAGGAGCTTGGGTGTAAGGTTGGATCCATTTCTTCTGCTGGAGCAGCAAGTCAATAAACTAGTAAAGAGTTCATTTTTCCATCAGCACTTGGCTGAAAAATTAAAACTATATTTGAACTCAGGTGACCTGGCCATAGTAATCCATGCCACAGTAACCTCAAGTACTAGATTATCGTTACAACTGTATACAACACAGTGTTGTAACATGCTGTGCATGGGGCTGCCCTGGAAGATTACTTGGAGGACTGAACTAGTGCAACAAGCTCAACTGCTTGTTGGAGCCAGTGAAAATACACATATTACACATTTTTGTTACAAGCACTGCACTGGCTGTCTATTGGTTTCATAGCTCAATTCAAGGTCTTGAATGTGTCAGTGTACGTGGAACTGAATGATTAAGGAAAGTAGACACAGGAAACAATTCAGGGACACAGGGGAAGACAGAAATAGAACAGCTACAGGAAGTAACTCAGCACAGAAGCAGAGAGAGTGAGAGGGAGAGTTCAGAAGAGATAGATCGCTTAGGAGTTTCAAGCCAATTAGTTAATAAAGACTTTTCTATAATACTCCTTCCTGACTCTCTGGGTTGCCAGCTCTGCATTGATAAATTCTTGGAGATATGGGGGGTATACCCTGTGGAAGGTAGAGTGGAGCTCAGTAGAGATACAGTTTCATAGAGTCTGCCCTCCAAAACTGCCCTTTACACCAGGGGAACTGTTTTCTGTAGTCCAGTGATCAGCTGAAATTCATGGAGAACTCCAGTACCCACCTGGATGTTGGCAACCCTACAAATTTCTACTCTGCTTGAAACATGGTGGCAGCAGCTTAGCAGCTGAACTTTGGCTACCCAGGGTAGAGATTTTTTTTCCACTGATGACAGCTATCTTGTGGAGTAGCTTCCCTGCTGTGATGTCTTCATTGTGCTGCAACCAAGACCAAACTATTCAAAAGGGCTTTTACTGTAACTTTGCTCTTAAGATGACTTATTGGTGGTTTTTACTCTGATTTAATTTCACTTTGGCTGCGGTCACATGGAACAGTAGCCACACAGGTGAGACGGAAGACAGGCTGAGTTTCCGGGCGCGATCTCACCAGCACATCTGGGAAGCGTAGCACTCCCGTGGCTCAACCGAGGCTTCCCGCCGAAACTGCGTGGCAAAAAACTAGTACCTCGGTGGTACTAGTTTCCGGAAACTGCGGGGCAAGGGCAGGCGTCTGATCACGTTTCCGGTGGCATCCGGTGCCCGCCCATGTCCCCTTGCAAATAAGGTGGGGTTTTTTGTCCAAGTCTCTGTGGATGCGCATATGCACCCAATGGAGCATGCGCATTTGTCGTGTACACACACAAAAAAACAGTTTGCCGCAGCGTGCGCTTCTTCGTTGCGCACCGGCTTGTCCTGTGATCGGCACCTCTCCCTTCCCATGGAACCTTCATGGTACCTCCACAGGACCTCCACGGGAGGTCTGATCGTGTAACAGCGCGGTAGTTTGCCCCAGGGCAAACAGCCACACTTCTCCCCCGCAGTTTCCTACCCGTGTGACCGGGGCCTTTGTATGTTTTATACTTCTTGTTTCTTTGGATTTGTTTTTGATGTTTTGCTTTATTGTAACCTACCTCGATACCCTGACCTGGATAGGCCAGTCTAGACAGATCTTGTCCGATCTCAGAAACTAAGCAGGGTCAGCCCTGGCAAGTACTTGGATGGGTGACCACCAAGGAATACCAGGGTTGTGACATGAAGGTAGGCAATGGCAAACCACCACTGAACACCTCTTGCCTTGCCAACCCTATGGGGTCTCCATAAGTCAGTTGTGACTTGACGGCAAAAAAAACCCCAAACCACCTGCCTCAACTCCTTTGGGAAAGAGGTGGTATAGAAATGTTTGAAAGAAATGAAAATATATCCACAATGGAACTCTCAGCATATTTGGATATCGAGTTAAACTTTATACTGTTGGAAACAATGAACTCATCAACAGGGTATTAATATCATATGAATTGTAGCATATTTATTGTGCACAATATTAGCATCACTTATAAAGTAAATGTATCTTTGACAAAATAGTGTACAAGTTTATTTGTTTGCTTCTTCATTTATTGGATTTTTATCCTGCCTTTCCCTGCATGCAGGGCTCAGGGTGGCTCACAACAATTAAAACACAACTGACCCGAAGGTGATATGATGACGTCACCCAGAATTGACGTCATCACATCACCGACATCAGGCAGTGATGCTCTAGTTTCTGGCAAAATTCTACAGTAAAGTCAACTACAAATATAGAGTTTTGCCCCAAAATTAGATTGTCACCCCTCAATGTTGGTGACGTGATGACATCCCTTCTGGATGACATAATTGTGTGTGTGAAGCTCGCACAGCAGAAGATCCTGAAAGGGGGCAAGGATTTCCCCATCAACTGCCAGTTAGGACCTGGCAACCCTAGGCAGAACATCTCCATTTTACAGACCCTGCTGAACTGAAGCAGATCCCACAGGGCCCTGATCTCACTCGGGAGAATGTTCCAGCAGGCCAGAGTTTACCTTATACACAGGAATTATTATCTAATATAGTAGTAGATCGTATTACTTTAAAACCTTCATACTGTACATTATGAACAACCCCTAGTCTTTAGAAGCTTTTCATTATGTCCAAAGAGACAATATTTCACAGGAGTATTTATTTTCAGGAGCTTCCCAACCATTCCATTTTTTCCTCATAAAAGTACATAGGAAAAATCCCCCCTCTCATTTTTTCTGGGTTTCCACATCTCTGATGTGACATTGGGTGCACTCAGGTAACCAAGTTGGTAACCTTAAGGGAACTTTTCTAAGAGTGAGCCCTCAGAGCCCGTTAATAACATGGGTCTATGCCAATAAAGGTTTTGACTGACTGACTGAATAACATGGGATTTACCTCTGAGAAAACTGTTTAGCATTGTTCCCCAAATCAACCAAAGATTATCCTTAGTTTAAAATCCTAGTTATAAGGGAAGAAACCGCAGTTTGTTAAAATGCCAGATTAAGGTGTCATGACCAAATATGGGTAGTTCTGCTCTCAAATATGGATATGGAGGAAGGAAAAGGGGCCATATACTATGACGATTTCCTAGTTTGTCCTCATCAAAAACAAGCCATGTTTGTTTTTGGTGTCTGAATGCAGCTGGTATGTTGTCATGTCTGCCAAAGACTCATTATCATGTTTGTTTTTGATGTCTGAATGCAGCTGCTATGTTGTCATGTCTGCCAAAGCAACTTGTAAAGATCCCCATAGTGGTTAGATAGTGGACCAACACAGATACCACCCCCATGCATTGATTCACTGCACGGGGAGGGATAGGGTGTATGAGCACTGGTCCCACCTCCTGCCTCCACACAATCGGTTGGTGGTGTGCAAAGTGTGACCACATGGAAGAAGTGGTTGCCCAACACTCCCCTCTCTGTGATCAGCAACATCCTGAAACTTGTGTCTCAGTTCAGGGAAATAAGTGTACACACGGCCAGTTCCCCATGTGGTTGCACTCTGCAAACAACAGAGGCAGGGGTGGGGCCAGTACATAGTGAGTCAACTTGTGGGTGGGTCCTTTGTATTGGATGAGTCTGGACAGGAAAAGGAACACAGGCAAGGTTCTTTCGCTGGTGTGAAATAGAAGAGCCATACATCTCAAAACCCTGATTCCATTGATTAGCTGATCCCAAACTGTTTCCATTAATAAAAGCAAGATCTGATTTCCACCAAGTGGAGCTTCAGTAAAATATAACAAAAGTATTTTAATTTTCTGAAGAGTTTTGTCTAGGGATTTATTTCCTTAATCTGGATTCATTGTAACAGATTTTGTGAGATCTCGTTTTACACTTGCATACATTCCAAGGGGGTTGGTTGGGACTAAGAACAACATTCAGTATTACCATAATTAAGTGAGAAAAGGTCAGAGGAGCAGGTATTAAAATGCTACAAAGCATAATGGTGTGTCTCAAGGTCAAAATTTACTACTTAATAGTAAATCTTTCTCAGTCTCAACAGGTCCCTGCCATTTTTTAAAAAAAAGGATTTCTCCTTGCAGAATTTTCTCATTAGTTTGCAATATTTATATCTGTAGAAATTACAGTGCATTGTCAAGTAACTAGATTTTCTGTGTTGCATACCTGCCTGAATCCCTCAACCTTCTCTCTGCCTTCACCTGTTATCATGGGATAATTAATACCATCACTGTTCTCTTGGGGTTCTCCCACAATACTAAAGATTTTTCAAAAATTCAGCATCAATACTATGCAGTGGTCAATTGCAAGTTTTCATGCATCTTAATGAATTGTCATATGCAAATGATCCATGTTTGTTTTTTTCCCTAGGAAATGTAGTAATCCTCTTACGTGTTTGACGAAATTACTGTATACGAGGTACAGAGAAGGAAAATGTTTTAGAGGTATGAGAAATCCATGAGTGGTACAGTTGCTGTAGTAATGTTTAGTGTGAACTTGCTCAGGAGGTCTTAGTAGCATCATAGTTGGTTATCACAAAACAAATCCCAGAGCATTATTTATGTAAAGAGCATCAGGCACAGTTCCCAAAGTTCTGCTGGATATTAGGTTCATTTCCGAGCGTGTAGATTCAGTTCAACGGGATTTACACATGATGAATAGAGATTGAAATGAACAGAGGTTGTACAGCAAGGGTATTTGTGAAAGGCATTATGTTTTGTCTTTGTATCTTGAAATCCTAAAACTAACCAACCAAACTGTTCCAATAGTCTACAATAAACTCTTCTTATCATTATATAGGCAGGTGTTTTTTGTTGTGAGGCAAAAACTCCTCTGGACAGCACTGCATGGAAACTGATGGAAAAATCAAATTTCTTTTCCACTATCACCACAGGGTAGATTTACAAAGGGGAGCCAGCTTGAGTGCACTGGGTCTTATCCTGAGAATTCTGACATCGATGGACAAAGTGTTGTTCTTGCTACTCCTCTATCCTAAAATCCCTGCAGTTATCAGAGAGAAGCATGTAGGAGACTTGGGGGCTATCAAGTGTACTACTTGAGTCAGTTCTGTGGTCCAAGGCTTGACTGTGTTTTCAACAAGAGTGAACTGGCCCAGCACCATGATGATGGCTTTCTGGAAAACATCAGTTAATTGGTCTACCAACCCTGGAAGACAGACTGGAAGACACAATGGTATCCACTCTTACTTGTTAATGAGGTAACCATGGGAACAAAATAGTTGTTACTCCTTCCAATGCAGTCCACCTCCATCCTGCAGCGCACAGAACACTAAATATAATGCTTAATCTGCAATACATGTTGGGCCACTGAGGTGATCCTATGGTTGCCATGGCAACCATGAAATCCTGATCCATTCTAAACAGGGAGTCTTTGGCAGGATGCTGAAGTCACCCAGCTGGATTAATGATACAGGGGTGGATCCAACCATCCTTCAAGTATTCAAATGGGAGAGCCACATAAAGATGGCGGAGAGTTCCTTAGATTGGAAGAAGGCTTCAGACTTGAGCCAAAAGGAAACGAGGGTTATAAATCTTTTAATTAATGAATGCATAAATAAATAAACATTGCTCAGTGGAGTAGCAGGATAGAGGTGGGATCCAGTATGCTCTACTTCCTTGGGGAACTGAGATGGTCCCATCCTACATCTTCTTTAACATAGTGTTAGGAAGAGCCCACCAGGAAGTACACATCTAAATATTAGGAAGAGCCCACCAGGAAGTACACATAGGATGCGGTCATGCACACTAAATAATCCACATTCAATCCACTTTCGAATTGGATTTTGCCAGTTCACACAGTAAAAATCCAGTTGGAAAGTGCATTGAAAGCGGATTGAAAGTGGATTGTTTAGTGTGTGTGATCACAGCCAAAGAGTGGCAGAATACCTCATTCCTCATAATTTAGCAGTTTGGCCTTAGAGCCAAACTAGATGTGACAGTGTCCTCATGGCAGCCACCAGGATAATGATGCCACAATTTTATAATCATTTTAAAATGTCACAGTTTTGATTGTGCCCACAGCATAGCAGACTGAGGTGCTCTTGTCCCCCCCCCATGCCTTAGCAAGTGCTGAAATGGCTGCACACACAGAAACACACACACAGACAGACACACACTGTGGATATTTTGGCACTTGAAAAACTATGGGGAGTGGACAACAATGCAACACTGCAGGACCAATCAGGATATGTGCCCTTGTGGCATTTTTAAACAACTTTAAAATGGTGGCAGTGTCCTCATAGTGGCAACAAGGATAATGTAACATCTACTTGAGCTCTTAGTTTGGCCTTAGCAAGTGTTAGCAGAGCGCTAGCAGAAAGTGAATTTCACTAAAAGCAAAATTTAGGTTCTGAAGAAGAAGAAAAAAATCAAAAGATATAACAAAGGTAAATTCACCAATGATGTTTTTTTTGAGCAGGAAATATTTAGTATTTCTAAGAAATTCATGGGGTTTGAACTAGTTTGGGATATATATAATATATTGCTTTTTGCCCTAAGAAAAGTAGCTATTACTGGGGAAACTGTCAGGTGGTAATTATTCTTCTAAATAAAAATAGCTGTGAGAAATAATATAATTTCAGCTAGCATTAGAAAGCAGATAGTTCCATGAATATTCAGGTTTGTTTGCATAATTCCCTTCCTCTCCCCATGCTTGCTTACCTTTCTACATTTGGTGTTTTTACTGCTACAAACAGTACTACTTTCAATCCCTGTTTACCCAAAGACTATTCACATGCAGAGGCATTCATTTCTCAGGAGATTTCTTGCAAATTCAGTCATGAAAAGAGGTGATGCCGTATGACTTCTCTAGCCAATCAGTGTGGAACAATACAGCTTGAATCCTGAGTACCTGCGATCAGACCATAGAGTAAAAAATTAGACAGAAGGCTTGTCAAGCAAGCTGGAATAATGAATAAATTAGAGACAATTGTGATTGGCAAAGAGTGAAAGAAGTGAAGTTTGTCACATAAAATATTTGTTATGTGTTATTTGCTCGGCTCAAATAGCAATATTGGAGCAGTTTCCTTAGGGGTATTTATATGCGTATAAGCGTATGTCACTTAGTAAATGAAAGATATAGCATTTGTGCTATTATTATAGAAATGATGCAGAGTTGGTTTGCAGCAACTTTTCATGCATGACGCAGCATGGCACTACAATGACATGTGACATAATTTGAAAACACAACGGATCTCAGCGCAACGCAACAGGTGCACAATGATATCAAAGCCGCTCCCTGTGTTTGCTACTCTTTCAGAATCAAGTTCTGAAGCAAGAACAATGTTAGTTGTTGCAAATGTTCTTCTTCTAAATGCTTTTTAGACATGGGCTGTGCTTCCCATTCAGAAAGGCAGTGACTGCCACATTTCTAATACATGTACCATAGGTCTCCTGTAAAACAGTGTCTCTTAAAATGCCACACTTTTCATGAAAATCAGAACTTAATAATCAAGAACAACTGTGTCCAGGAAGAAAGATTTACAGAAAAATATGTCCCACTCTTAGTCTCTAGAGATGCAGATAACATCTCGATCTGGAGAAGGAGGAGGAGGAGGAGATTGGCTTTGTACACTGCCCTTCACTACCTGAAGGAGTCACACGGGCCAGAAAATGCGGGGGGGGGAGCGTGGCTGTTTGCCCCTGAGCAAACTAACGTGCGGCTGCCAGATCACATGTCCCGCTGACGTCCTGTGGTTCGGGGGGAGGTGCCGATCACACGACAATCCTGCGGCGCGGCAAAGAAGCAGTGCAGCGCGATCACAGCAGCGATGGCTAGGCGCTGCTGCCATGGCAAATGGGGTTGTGTTTTTTAAAAAAACCGAGTGTGCGCATGCACCGTTGGGTGCTTGTGCGCATCCCGTGGAGACTTGGGGGAAAAAACCTTTTTGCGACAGGACATGGCCAGTGGCCGGATGCCACGAACTATCACCGGAAACACGATCAGACGCCCGCTCTTGCCCCGCGGTTTCCGGAAACTAGTACCTCGGAGGTACTAGTTTTTTATGCCGCATCTTCGGTGGGAAGCCTTGGGTTAGCCACGGCAGCTCTACGCTTCCCAGATGTTGCGGTATGGTCGTGCCTGGAAAATCTGCCTATCTTCCATCTCTGTAGCGTGGCTAATGCTCCGTGTGACCGCAGCCTCAGAGCGTCTTACAATCCCTTTCCCTTCCCCTCCTCACAACAGACACCCTGTGAGGTGGGTGGGGCTGGAAGAGCTCCTTTGAGAACTGCCCTTGAGAGAACAGCTCTGAAAGATCTGACCAGCAGCAGCTGCTTGTGGAGGAGTGGGGAATCAACCTCTGTTCTCCCAGATTATAAATCTGGCCTGATTTTTCTCCAACTTAATGGGATGCACAAGATGGGCCTGCCCCACTTTTGTTCTCCCTAAAAGAGAGTGGTTCTTTACACACACACACACACAGAGAGAGAGAGAGAGAGAGAGAGAGAGATGCTACCTGTAGTTTCTGGGTGATTTCAGAGTTGAGGGCTGCTAGGCTTTCTTGACCATGGTGCCATTTGAGGGCTTCTTCTGTGATATCTATACTGATTTTGTAAAGAGGAGAGTTGAAATAGCATTCTGAGTTCTAAGATTGCCAACCTCCAGCTAAGGCCTGGAGATATCTCAGAATTCAGCTGATCTCCAGGAGACAGAGGTAAGTTCCCCTGGAGACAGTGGCTGCTTTGGAGGGTGAAGTCTATGGCATTGTGGCTCCCCAAACCCCGCCCTCCCCAAATATCGAGGAATTTTCCAGCTCTCTTGATTACAGATAGATTTCATTCAATGTAATTGTACCTGAAAAAAGAATGAGGCAGTAAGAAAATATGTAACTGACTGGGCATTTACATAACTTTTTAGGGATAATTAGAAGCTATAGTTCAAAAAAAGAATGAAATAGATAAAAACAGGAACAGTTGAGCTAAAGATTCTAGTGCAGGCTAAGATTAAACTGTGTTCTCTTCATCCTTTCTAGTCCTTTTCCACAGAGGAAAAAGGAACAGCTGTTCTTCTTCAGAGCTCCATTCACACATACATTTCACAATATGGGAACCACCACCTCTCCCATATTACCCCAAGATGTGTAGAAAATGATATGGGCTGGGTGTGGGCATTTTTCATCTGCTTGTTGTCCAGATGGGACTTGAAGTAAAGAGCGTATATACTGATACTGTTTGCCTTACTGTCATGGTTATAGTATTCATTTCATACCCATACCATAATAGTGTAAGATCTCACTACACTGGAATTGCTCCATGCCTGTAATGGAGAGTTTCCTCTTTTAAATCATTATTTGCTGCTCTTTTTGGATATGCAATTGTTGCCCACGCAAAGAAGCTCAAGTACTTGTGAGCAGTAGGCTGGGGGCACTTACAGTGCCATCCTAAGCAGAGGCACACGATTGAAGTCAATGTGCTTAGTAGTGTATAACTCTTTAGGTTTGCAGTGTTCATTATGAGTAGATCCACTGGAGG
>NW_015169197.1:489489-509755 GCF_001447785.1 Gekko japonicus
TTGAAACTGGGTTTTTTCCACACAGTGTATTTGTTTCAGGCCTTGACTGGAAGCAGATATAATATTCCTTGTGATGTCTATGGAACACTATAGATACTATTTATTTATCATATGGCAGAGTTACACACAGGAAGTATATAATAATATAAAATATATAACCAAGTTGGTACAACAGGAATGCAGACCGATTGGGCAATCCCCCTAAATACTAATATCTAGATTTTCAGTCCACTCAGTCGCAGGTGGGAAGAGTTCAAAGAGCTCCATCACATCTCCATGGAAAGCACAATGCTCTGAATTCCCCATTAATATCAATAAGAGAATTTAGCACATGCTTAAGTCGATCCTGTAGTCAATATAGCATTGTGGTTAGAATGTTGGACTAAGACCAGGGATGCTTAGGCTCAGATCCTACTTTGCCATGATGTTCACTGGTTGACTTTGGGCCAGTCACTATTTCTGAGCCTAACCTACCTCATAGGATCATTTTGAATATTGTGTCCATATTTAAGATATCAACTGTACATTTTTCTTCTCTCTTTTTTATTAATAAGCTCCTTTATCCAAAGATTTTGAGCAAAATCAATAAAGTAAAATAAGACAAATAAAATACTATAACAACAAAATTAACTATTAAACATATAAAACTTTACCAAAAATAAAATACATCAAAGCCCATCATATGAAAGTGTTAATAATTTGGCAACAAAACCTATACATTTTTCTTATGTGTCATCCCAATCTCACATATTCCCAATATATTCACTCACGATTTGCATACGCTGCATTGCCTCCCCCCCCACCACCACTATGCTTCTTCCCTGGGTTTGGAAGGATTCTCGTTCTGTGTAAGTGGGTATCCTTTGCTGGAACCATTACAACTACAGGGTGCAAGCCCAGTAGTCTGTCCTCTGTTTGCAGCTGATAGCGGAAGTCAGAGAGGGGAAAACAGTTTTTTTGGTCTAAGTTTGACATCCCTACATGTCTTGTGCTCTCAGGGAGGGATAAAAGCAACAATTCTGCTTATATTCTCAATAAAAAGGGAAGAGCTTCCATGATGTTTGGCAGCAGGATCCAAATTCCCAGAAGCCAGTTGTACTGAACACCCCGTCCCATTGGCTGGGGGGAGGGATGATTTAAACATGCACATTGACAGGCAAAGATGAATGAAAAATCAAATCTCTCCCCTTGACTGGAAGGAGACCAGGAAAGACATAATTATGGACAAGTCCACCCATTCATGTGTAAAGGTGTGATGAGGAAAGGTGTTATCATTTTTACACAAGCAGAGCATGTGGGGGAAGAGTGGTAGCCCCTCATCCCTTATTATGCACTGTGAATCACTGGGTCTTCTCCAAGTCAGCCTGACAGCTCCTCAATATGTAGTGGGACCACAGACTGAATGGAAAGCATGGGGTATGTATGGCAGTAGATATTAAATTTAACTCTTCCCCAACCCCATTTTCATGCTGAAGGTTCCCCCACTCCCACAACTGTTTTGGTAACTTATGAAAAATAAAATCTGTGTATACAATTGAGCCTGAAACCTCTGTATGAAGCCACTATTTTCCCTGTTTCTAGTCAGTCAGCTAGGAAGCATTGAATGCCCGGTGCATGCCTGATCCAGACTTCACAGGGCAGCCACAAAGACTTTTTAAATATGTGAATCAGCTAGGGTTGCCAACTCTAGATTGGGAAATACCTGGAGATTTTGGGGATGGAGCCTGGGGAGGGCAGGGTTTGGGGAGGGAAGCAATCTCATTGGTATATAATGCCATAGGGTTCACCCTCCAAAGTAGCCATTTTTTTCCCAGGGGAACATCTCTGTTGCCAGGAAATTGGTTGTAATTCCATGAGATCTCCAGGCACCACCTGGAGGTTGTCCACCCTAGAATCAAGGAAAGCCTGCAGGGTTTTTTTTACTTGATTTATTTTGTACAGTTGGTATGATATGTTTTTAATTTTTCCAAAAGTAGTACTGGGTTTTAGAAAAATTATATACATTTCAGAGAGATAAAATTATGTAACTAGGAATATGGGTAGAGTAAATGGTAGCCAACACATATCTGGCTTGTGTTAGTGTACAATATAGTTATGCATCCCCTCAAGCTCTGGAACTTCCATACGAGTGAAGTACACAAAGCTTTTTGTTTCAAGATTCCATATATGTTGAATGAGCTACCTGTTGATATGAGAACAACTAAAATCTTTCCTGCTATAAGGAGAAACTAAAATAGAAAACAGCTTCCCGCAAGGCTGTCAAACAAAGCTATTTAAGAAAGCTCATAGGATGTAAATTTGGAAGATGTCTATGTGAATATACAGAATTACCTACCTTTACTTTTAAACAGAGAACTCAAGACCTACAAAAGGTGCAGAGGGAAAGATATCTTGTGGTCCACTTTACAAATTCCTAACAAATGGGAGAAAAGACTGTCCATGGTTATTAGATTTGCTTCTATTGAATGATTGATTTTTCTAGCCCATCTCTCTGCCATATGGCAGTATACAAATGATTTCAGATTAAGCTAAATTGACCATCCATGGATATAAACAGCGTATTCCTGAGTGCCAGAAAGTGGAACCGAACAGTAGCCACAGGCCAAACAATAAAATGAGCTTTTTGTTTGTGAGCTTTTCGGAAGCATTTAGCAGCATTTGGAGATAGGGTCATCACAAGAAAAGTATTGGTGGTCTGATTCAGTAAAGCAATTGTTGCACTTTGAAGAAATGTGCAAGTGGGAAACATTTCTGATCTGATCTGTAACCACATGCAGATGCGCACTGCTAAGTGGGCAAGGGAAGTTTTAGTTTACTTCTCTACCCCTTCCCCCCGTGCTTCACATATTGTTCATAACCTTTGTATAGTAGCCAGCATACTTAGATGGGATTTGCATAAGCAGTACACCATAAAAGTGAACTGGTTCAGTCACATGATTCCAATCAAGGTCTGTAGTCCGCTCTGCACACATTTTGGTTCAAAAAATTAAAGCATTAGGGACTATAGTCTTATACTATGTATAGCTTGCACTGCCTGTTGCTATAAGTAGGATCCTGCTGTGTAATTTTTGCATCATTTAATGTATTGTATTAATACTTAAGCTTTGTTCCAGTTCTGTTTTCAGATTTCTGGCTGGGACCATATATCTACAATCCAACCCCATGTTTATTGGATGCCCCCTTTTGATGAATCGTTGACTTACTCTGTATAATCTGCACTGAGTTCCAGTGAGAAAGATGGACTATAAAATAAATAAATACATAAATAAAATAAGTAAGTAAAAAAATTAAAACAAACAAATAAATAAATTAGTAAAATAACAATGCATGCAGATGAAACATAGAGGGGGGATGGGGCTAGTGACACTGTTATGAATCTGCAAAAGACATGTTAATATTCATGCAATCTCATCATAGCCTTTTCTGATAATATTACCTGTGGGTTAAGGTTGTCCAAGTAGCAGAGAGATTCCTACCAATAGACACGTGCCAAGTAAGTGGAGGTTTTTGTTGTTTTTAAGGCTCAAGTTTCTATAACAATATTTTTTAAATCCATAGCATGTATTTCCAGCATAGCATAGTATACCTACAACATGTCATGTGTACTCTAAAAATATTTGCAATGGAACACTACTCAGCGAGTATTAGCAGCTGCTCCCCAAACATCGGCTGCCATGTAAATGTGGGAAACAGCCCCCCGGGTGGCTTCTTCAGCTATTTTTTTTTTGCAAAGGACATCTATCATATCAGCTGTGTGTGTTGGCAAATACCTTTAAAATGGACCCAAAATGGCAAGCATGAAAGGACTTCTGCCTCCCCACCCATATGCACAGACACACGCCTTGCTCATACATTTTAAAGGGCAAAGGCATGATTTATACAAGCATGTCCTTCATCTGGATTGTGTCCTTGCTGCTCTTTTAATAGGAGATAAAAAAGATACCATGTTTTCATCAGTAGCTTGCAATTTATTTAAGAACTGCCAAATGAAGAAGCAAAAAATAAAAAGGGGGGTCCTTTCTTTGACTAGAAAGTGGGGTGTCCTTTAAAAGCCTGGTAGCACTTGAGCCAAAGAGAACTGTGATTTAGGGTTTTGTTATGAAGACCCCTGTGAACGGGACTGAATGCTTCCCCCCCCCTTCCACCATGCATGGGGCTAACAGCTAGCAATAACCCCAGATCGCCTCCTTGCAAACTGCCACTCAAACCACATTAGGGAGCTTTGCGAAATCACAGTTTGTTCTTGCAGTGAAGGATTCAGACCGCACAATTGCTCGCAGTTCGTACAGTGCAGTGTTGGCTGGAGACAATGTGCCAAGCCAAGCCTGGAGTGGGATTATGGGGGCCTTTACACACTGTGCAACTTGGCTATTTTCTCTCTTGTCCTAAATCCTTCAATCAAATGAGTTACATTTACGTTGGGACTCTTGCTTGATGAAATTGCCTGTGTCATTGTTGGCTAGTGCAGCTGTTTGAAAGAAATATGAGAGGTTCCCCCACCCCCTTAAAATGTTTTTGGTACTCTCGTTGAAGAGGGAATAATACAGTATGAAAGAAACCTGAAGGAGCCGTTAGGGTCCATTGTGTTGGTCCAGCTGCTACACATGCATATTAAAGCCACATTTTAAAATGCCTGTGAAGCTTTTTTGTGTGTTTGTTTTGTTTTGGAGTCCATTTTTAAACCTTCGTACTCCCCCCCTTTTCATTTTCAGAATATTTTAGCTATTAGTTAAGCATGTGAGCTGATTCGCAGACCATTTCCAAATTAAACTGAAACTGCTGTTTGCTATAGGAAGGAAAGGACACATCTCTAGCCAATAACTTCATTTTTGACAAGCAAAATAAAAAGTATATGTCTCATCTAAGAAGAATTATCTCCTGTCTACTGCCAGTTTCAGACTACAGTGATTTTTTTTTTAATCTATCCAGTATGTACCCCCTCCCAAGAAGTTCTGGGCCAGGTATATGAGCCCAGTTTTGGGGCTCCAAACAATGTACATTGTACATGCATAGAAGAGAGTGGTACCTCACCTGCAGACCCTACCCTGCATATCTGCCTCTATAACTGAAAATTTACAGCAAACCCTACCTGTCTGCAGCGTTCCTGATTATTTGGAGAAGGCTACCCAAGCCATAGAGGAGACCACTGTAGACAAAGAAATCTTGGCTCAGGCCCAGCAGGTGCCATCCCATTCCTCCCATTGTGATTTGGTGTATGCAGTGTGAATGCCAGAATAAAACTAGGGAGTTTTTCCATGTTATCTCACATCAGTTCTGAAAAATAGGTTAACCCCTCATACACCTTAACTGCATGGAGCCAGGGCCGGATTTAGACTTGCTGAGGCCCTAAGCTATACAAAACCCAGAGGCCCCCTACTGTTTTAAATTACATCAGCTGGTCTCAGAAAAATTTAAAATATATACGCCTTTTTAATATTTGAAATCATTTTTATATTGTGTTTTTATTCGAGGCCCCAGCAGATTGTGAGGCCCTAAGCTGTAGCTTATTTAGCTTATGCGTAAATCCGGCACTGCATGGAGCCGATGCCTTGTGGTGAGATCGAACATGAGTCAGTTTATATTCAGTGACTGTCCTGCGTAAGGTATCCCCACCAGATAGTGACAACATTCACATACTGAATCCACGTAGGAATGCAAGGAAGCCTCTCTCGTGGTCTGTGTGAGACAGAACAATGGAAGATGCTTTGGGTCCCCATTGGGGATTGAGGTGGTGCATAAATGGAGTATGCAAATAAATAAAGGAGGATTCTGAAGTGGAAAGATGGTAGCTTCCTAGAAAGTACCCACCCCCCAAGAAAAACCTACATCTGGATAGAGATTTGAATCTAGGCCTTTTCAGTCCAAATCCAACACTCTGGCCACTCCACTGTGGTGGTGGTGGAAAGGGCCATCAAGTCACAGCTGACCTGTGGCGACCCCGTAGGGTTTTCAAAGCAAGAGACATTCAGAGTTTGTTTGCCACTGCCTACCTCTGCATTGCAACCCTGGTATTCCTTGGTGGTCTCCCTTCCAAATACTACCCAGGGTCAACGTTGCTTAGCTTCTGAGATTTGTCGAGATTAGGCTACACTGGGCTATCCAGGTCAGGGCAGCCAATATACTAGACTGCTTTTATTACAGAAATTAAATAAAACAGACTTTTGAAAAGGTACTTTGGTTAATCCTAACCTTAGAGACAATGGTACAAATAACACCACTTCTTTTACTTCAGAGAAATATGCAATTACTGTGCCATGGACATATGGCTGCCATCCACAATAGTGTATTTCTAATAATCATTTTCTTGAATCCTTTGAATCTGGAGAATCAATCATGAATAACATAAGTACTACATCACAAATGAGAATGCCAACTTTAAACAGTTTAGTCTAGGAATTTATAGCTGGCACTGGAGGAAGTGTTGGCAGAACATGGCTATATGGAATCTAATGTCGCTTCTTTGCATTCAGGCTGTTTCAGCAAATAGTATTAGCTAAGCAATAATTTGAGGATATTTGGTTTTTTAAAAGTCTTTCTTTGATAAATCTACATTATGGAACTGAGTCTGAGATTTTAACAGATCAGCTTTATGTTCTGTGTTGTTTATTCAGAATTTGAACAAATGCTAATATAGTTGTAAGTTGTTACTTATAAAAGTGTTGCTGTATATGAAATAATTGACTACTGGATAAAAATTATTGTGTGTTATAGCTGTTGATTCATATTGTTTAAGCTATAATTTTGTATGTATTTCAAGAGTAACTGATATCTTATTTGAAAGTGGGGAATTTACTTTGTGGGGAATTCACTTTGTCTTCTGTGAAATTGTCACAATGAGAATAAAGGTAGAGTTCCCGTGGAGGGTTGTGAGCAATAATGGGTCTTCTCAGTATGATTCTTCCATGTTGCATGATTTATGTGAAGGGGCCATGGCTTAGTGGTAAAGTGTATGGTTTACAAGCTGAAGTTTCCAAGTTCAGTCCCTGTGACCCCCAGTCAAAGGATCTCAAGCAGAATGCATGACAAAAGACCTGCCTGAGAACAATGGCCACTCAGAGTACCTAAAACTGAGTTAAATGGCCCAGTTATGTATATTTACTCTCATTGCCTTCAGGTTGGGACTAGGTACAAACTTCCTTCGAATCAATTCCTGTTGATTCCAGTGGACAAAATGTACTGATAAGCAATACTCCCTCTAAACTGTGGAGTCTTGTGAGCAACAATTCTACTTTGTGAGCTACTGGCATTAAAGTTGTGACTGAGCAATTTGGCTGCTGCATAAATTTGTTTGCTCTGGAGCCATCCTTCCTGAGCTAAGACAAAAATCTGTGAGCTGGAGGCTAAAAAACTGTGATCTAGCTCACACTAACTCAGCTTAGAGAGAACACTGCTGATAAGGCTGGTTAGGATCAGAGCAGAAAATTATTTACAGAAGAGAAGTAACAAGGGGAACCAACTCACTGTTTCACCACTCCAAATTTCTTGCTGCTGTGGGGTTTGAAATATACTTTTTCTTCTCACATATGCACAGGTTTAAAGCCAAAGGAAGTGGCGGAAGGGTTGCGTCCCTCTTCCAGTCTTAGCTGCCTTATTTATTTAAAAGGCGCATTGCACCAATCTTACTCGTACAACATTGCTAGTCTTGAAAAGTGGATTTCTATAGCCATGTGAGACATCCTGGCTGTTTAAAAATTCAGCTTGTGGTGGCTGTAGACACTGGAGAGCTGTGTACCTGTAGCTTTCCTAAAATTCCAGAGCAGATAACAGAGTCTGTTAATTGCTGCTTCCCTCACATTGCTAGAAGTCATAAATAATTGGCTGTACACAGATTTAGAGGTGTCCCACTGCACATGGTTGTCTAAGCTACTCTTCACCTGCACATTAAGCTGATGGCGCTCTTTTGGAAATCTTCATTTTAAATAATCAACAAAAATATATGAGCAAATATTTTCCCCATAAGATCTTTCTTTTTATATATATTTTTGAGAAGAAACTGGCAGACTAATTCACTGGAAATGCTCAATCGGGTGGGGGGAAGCAGGATGAGGCAAACTTTTAGTGGTTGGAAATATTTTAGAGCAGCATCGTGGCTCACAGACAAGAATCCACAGCAAATCATTTTCTTCACTTGCCTTCTCTGACCTCCCATGTATTATGCAAGGTTTGATTTAATTATCTTTAAATTCTAATAAGTTACCATTGACATCTCCGGTTTCCTCCATAGTCTAATTGCTCTTAAGGATATAAAGCTTTCTCTAATATTTAGCCTATATTATCTGTGTTGCAGATTCAGCCAATTACTTCATGTTTTGTCCCTTTTGGCTAATAAGAATAATCGTTCCCCACTGCCTTGGCGATGGCCCTTTATGCAGTTGTGGAAAGTTATAATGTCTCCCCCTTGCCTTCTTTTCTCTAGATTGAGCATGTCCACTTCTCTTAATTTTTCCTCTTGGGTCTTATTTTCAATATCTTTTATCACTTCTGATGATGTCCTTTTAATTGCCTCTAATTTGTCTATATCTGGAGAAGAGTGTGGTGCCCTAAACTGAATGCAGCACTCCAAATGAAGTCTAACCAGCCTCAAATAGAGCGGAAAAACTGCTTCTCTTGCTCTACATGTGAGACGCCCATTAACAGGAGCTGGTTGCAAATTTGTCATTTTTCCCTGACACCCATGCTCATTCAGTATCATGTCCTTTATCATCAGTACCTCCTTCCATGGGAAAGTCTAGTCACCCATCAATCCCTCTTTCAGCTCTGTGTTTGATTTAAGGGTTTTGTCTGCCAAGAATCTCTGCAAGATTTTTAAAATAATTTATTAGTGAAATGCAAAATTCTTTTGAAAACTCATAATGTTATCCTGTGTGGAGTTATTCAGTCTAAGACCACAGATGAAGCCAGACAGGAGAAAAGAAGAGCTTCCCAACTTGTGCCTAACAGTTCCCATTTATAAATGTCGACTGCTACTGTGCAGCTGGGGTTTTTTAAAGCTCCTAGGCAGTTTGGTGTAGTGGTTAGGAGTACAGACTCTAATCTGAGAGAACTGGGTTTGATTCCCCATTCCTCCACATGCAGCTGCTGGCATGACCTTGGGTCAGTCAAAAGTTCTTTCAGAGCTGTTCTTTCAAGGGCAGTTCTCGGGAGAGCTCTCTCAGCCCCACCTACCTCACAGGGTGTTTGTTGTGGGGAGAGCAAGGGAAAGGGATTGTAAGCAATGTTCCCTCTAAGCTGTGGAGTCTTGTGAGCAAAAATTCTACTTTGTAAGCTACTGGCATTAAAGTTGTGAGTGAGCGATTTGGCTACTGCATAAATTAGTTTGCTCTGGAGCCAGAGCTGGCCCCTGCTTATTTTGCACCCTAGGCAAGGATCCCTCCTGGCGCCCCTGTGGCCCCCGTCAGAACCAGGGGGGGTTGTTGGCAGGGGCGAGTGCAGTTTGGCACCCCTCATCAGGGCACCTGGAGAAGAGGCTGACCAGCAGGGTGCTCACAAGCCGTCACTCCCTACTGCTGCTGCTGCTGCTGCTGCAGCTGCCAGTCCCTGGCCACGAGGAGGAGGAGGAGGAGAAGCATTCCACTGGTAAGCTGAGGGGGCAAGCAGGGAGAAGTTAGCCTGCCAAAGAGGTGGCAGGCAGTGGCGGGGTTACATCTCCTTTGTGTCCGTGGATGTTGTAACAATAGTACAGCTGATAGATATATGCACAGAGCAGGGAGATGCCAATATTGGTGGAATTTCCACCACCTCAACCTTAATCCTGGCAGAACAGCTCTGTTTGACACGCTCTGTGGAACTGTATTAGGTTCTGCAGGTCATGGATCTCACTCAGGAGAGCATTCCACAAGGCCGGTGCCAGAGCTGAAAAAGCTCTGGCTCTGGTTGAGGCTAAGTGGATGTTTTTTGGCCCGGGGATCACCAGAAAATTTTGATCCATTGAGTGTATCACTCTTCGGGAAACATACCAGGAGAGACGGTCCCGAGGACATGCTGTTCTCAGACCACATAGGGCTTTAAAGGTCAAAACCAGCACCTTGAACTTGATCAGCTATTCCACCTGGAGCCAGTGCAGCTGGCCGAGCACTAGCTGAATGTGTGCTCTTGATGGTGTTCCCATGAGAATGCCTCCATGGTAACTCTACAACAACTAAAACACACAGCACCCAAGAAGAGTAACCATAACTAAAACACACAGCATCTTCCATTATCCTATATGTAAGAAACTGCAGCAAATGTTGTATGGGGAAATATGAGAGTCAGATGGATCTTGATCCTACTCAAATTCAGACAGTTTCATTAATGGGAGACTTTGTGACAAGGCTACTTGGGTCTTTTAGAATAATGCTCAGCAAAGTGTGTAGCGTCCACACAAAAATGTACTAGTATGCATTATTACTCCACTTGATGTTAATTGTTAAGTGCCCAGAAACTAAGAAACTATCTTGTGACTATTTCTATCAGCCATGTCTCAAATTAATATGTGGGGGAAACTACATGTGATTAGGGATTCCCCTGGTATATAATTTAACCATGAAAACAAGCCAACTGGAGAAAGAGTTTACCCCAAGAAATGCAGCCCCAGTATACATCCCCTTTCCCAAAGCTGTTTTCGAGACTAAATTACATAACAAGGCTCTTATAACTGATCCCAAACACCCAACATAACTTGACTTTATGTTCCTTGAGATGTTAGCTCTACTGTGTGTGCATTTTCTTGTAAGCAAACATCTTTAATATTTTTATTTCAATGAAAAAGAACCACACGTTATCTGCAATATTAGATTAACTGTTTCAAAGGCACCCCATATAAACTTTAGTAGATAAATCTTGAGATTTGGCTGCGAAAACATGAATTCATGTCCGAAATCTGAATGAAGAATTCAGGAATATTTAGATCTGAAGTTGATGGGTTACTTTTGTTGCTATAAATTTGATTGCCAGTGTATGTTGCCAGTGTACTTTTGTTTTTACTCTTCAGATTCACAAACAAGATTTGATCATTCATTTTATTTGAGAGAGAGAGAAATACACATACCTCATTTTTTAACTCTAGAAATATTTCCCAATGTATTTTCAGGTTTCCTTGCCAAAAATATCTAAGAAATAATGTAATTTAGTGGCTAATTCAGATGAGAAGAATTTGAAATGTCCAACTGGTTGTGCTCTTAAGTGTCACTCAGAATAATTCTTTGATCTTGCACTATAAAGCACTTTCATGCAGGAGACATCACAGTGAGTAACACAGCAAACCATTCAAATTTCAGCTATCATAACTAAAGACAAAACAATTATAAATTGATACTAGCCAACTTTTAAAAAAATGCATGATAAGAGGAATGAATAGGTAATTGAGGCAACAATGGAGACACAGCTCTCTAGAAAATCCCCACCTAAAGAAACAAAATGGAGGGTGGAGCTTATTAGTTTCATATCATAACCATATGTAAAAGTGGGGAAAGACAGACTTCTCCTGTCTTAAGACTCCTGAAGTGTAGACTAAACACTGGCACATAAACTGCAGCACAAACTACCAGCCCAAATGCAGAGGAATTTATTAGCACGAATCCCATTGAAATGAATGGGGGAAAGTTTGTGATTAAATGTGGATGTCTTCTAAGCAGAAAGATGATTGATGTGTTCTATACATAACTCAACTGTAGTCTCATTCGCTTCAGTGGTACTGATGCACACCTAACCTCTTCCTGTCTGCCCCCTTCTCTCTAGTACATTTCTATCTGTTGTTCCTCCAATGAGAAAGTTCCTCTATATTGGGCCAAATATGTATGCTCTCTGTTGAATCAGTTAGCCATTGGTTAGGATAATTCATAGGTACTTTTCTGCTTTATAAAAACAGATTGAGATACCATCAGTGTTACTGATTTTTATAGGATGATTTGCTCTCTAAGGGCACAGAGAGTTAGAATTTCATCACTACATACATATTGGTACATTTACTTTCCTTGAAGAAACTGTTTCTGTTGATACAGTTCAACTAGACTGAAGGGGAGGGGAAAATGTAGTTTTGAACAGATGGTTAGGACAGATGACTGACTGACTACAAACCGTGACTAGGAAGTGACTAAATGTTAGTTGCATTATGCAGAGAATAATTTTCCTGTATATCACTTCTCTGGCTGCCATAGACTCCTCCTCATGAAAAATATGGGTAAAATATAATTAATAAGATGTTTTTAATGCCTTTTCCTATCTAGGTTTACTTCACATGGGTTTTATCTACATTATAATTTGCATCACAAAAGTTGCTTCTGTGGATGCTTTATTGGTCTGTTGATAGCCACTACACATACAGAAGTCTGCCGTTTACCAAATGTATTACAGTGACTTCTCAATACTTCAATCTTCCTGTAAATTATAGAACTCGTAGTGTCTCATATCATAATTTCTGCAATAGTACACAGATACAGAGCTTGGTATATCAGAGGTCCAATCCTACATTATACAAAGCCAACTGTATGCCGCCAAGTGTACACTGCACAAGTATCTGTAGCCAGACCATCCTTGGTAAGCGTACTTGCTAACATATACACTTAAGACTTCTTTGATACATGCATGAATATATAATGTGTGGCTCAGCCTACTAAATCATAAATTATCTCTAAGTGAAGTACTTCAATTTAACCGGGTTGTAGATTAAGCTGAAGACAGCATTGTATACATAATGTATTCCCAGCACCAATAAGAATAGTCCATATTTGAAATCATGCTGCCATATAAAGATTTCCTCTGGTGCTTACTGCACTCGGGCATGGTATGCTCTGTCTAGTAGATCCCTGTGGTGTACACAGAAACCTGCTCTGGGGCCCCCTGTAGGGAGAAAGGTGGGATATAAATGGACAAACACTGCCCAATTTTGATTTCATTCGCTTATTTATTTTATTTATATCCCACCCTCCCTGCAATATTACACTTATTTATTATATTTCCTATAGGAGCTGTGGTGGCTCAAGTGGTTAAGACGCTGAACTGCAGGCTGTGGAAGGTCAGTAGTTCAGCAGTTCAAGACCCGGGTGTCGCATGATGGAGTGAGCTCCCGTCTCTAGTTCCAGCTCCTGCCAACCTAGCAGTTCGAAAGCAAGAAATTGCAAGTAGATAAATAGGTACCACTTTGGTGAGAAGGTAACAGCGTTCCGTGCACCTTGGTGTTTAGTCATGCCGGCCACATGACCACGGAAACGTCTTCGGACAGCGCTGGCTCTTCGGCTTTGAAACGGAGATGAGCACCGCAACCCTAGAGTCGGATTTGACTGGCTTTCGAGCAAGGGAACCTTTACCTTTATTATATTTCCTAACTTTATTCTGTTATGGCACTCAAGGCAACATACACAGGTTCCCAGGAAGTCTCTAGGAACTGTTCAGATTTTTCATTTGCTTAGTATTCCTGTTGTCTGGAATGAACTATTCACACCTATAAATATAAGAATGTAAATAGTTTCAGGTGGTCAGTTGTGTTGGTCTGAAACAGTAGACCAAATTTAGAGTCCGGCGGCACCTTTAAGACCAGCAAAGGTTTATTCAAGGTATGAGCTTTCGTGTGCCACTGGACTCTAAATTTGTTCTGTAAGAATGTAAGTACATCCAGAGATTCCATTTGCTTCTGCCATGTTCCTGTTATTCAAGATGTGCAAAATCTTTCTGTTCATTGAATGGAAACTCTTGAAATGTTTATTTCTGAAGAGGAGCATCTGAATTATGAGTTTGTGGAAAACACAAGGCCACACTGGAATATGGAGAAAGCCTCTACGAAATGTTGTTACTCTTTAAAAATTATTATGAAAAAATTGTCCCCCGTGAAATTCGGGTGGCATGTTGTTCGGGAGAAGGATTGACAGATTCTTCTTGGATTTTACTATGGGTGACATTTTAATATGAGCTCTACTTCTTTTTATCAGTACAAATAGTTCGTGGGTCAGTGTATCAAAAATTAAGGCCATTGTGTCAACCAACAAAGATGATTAGAGGGTTGGAGCACCTTCCCTATGAGGAAAGGCTGAAGCGTCCATAACTTTTCAGTTTAGAAAAGAGACGACTAAGGGGGTTTATAAAATTTAGAGGTTTATAAAATTTAGAGGTTTATAAAATTATGCTTGAAGTAGAGAGTTGACTAAGATACATTTTTCTCCCTCTCCCAAAATACTAGAACTCAAGGGCATCAAATGAAACTAATGGGCAGTAGGTTCAGGTCAGACAAATGAAAATACTACTTTACACAGAGTGATTAAAATGTGGAATTCCTTGCCAGAGGATGTAGTGATGGCCACAGGAATAAACAGCATTAAAAGGGGATTAGATAGATTCCTGGAGGATAGGTCTATCAGTGGCTACTAGCCATGGGGACAGAGGGGAACCTCCGCATTCAGAGTCACTAATCCTCTGAATCTCAGAGCCAGGAGGCAACATCAGGGGAAGGTCTCAGCCTGTATGGCCTGTCATTGGACCTCCAGAGGAGTCGGTTGGCCACTGTGTGAGACAGGATGCTGGACTAGCTGGACCATTGGTCTGATCCAGCAGGGATCTTCTTATGTTCTTACTTAATTCATATGGAGTTATAAATTGATTTTTTTTCTTGGGCACATACAATAATCTTCATCTTCAATCCTTCTCAATAATAATATTGATTTACAGGGACAGAGAAGCATGTATCCAGTATCAGCATTTTCTAATGCCTATCAACTGTGTGCTGAATTCTTTTTTAAAAATGTTCCTTTTACATTATTGTGCATAAGTGCAAAAGCACTGTACTCCATGATTACTGTTCTCCACAGTTAATTATAATCTTCATGTGTTTGTTGATGCTACACAATGAAATCAAGTACAGTGGTTGGGAAGCATTTGGCTTGCCCCTTCTCTGCAATAGCTCTTTCATCTTTTTATAAAGCAGCAGTACGGAGACGGAGGGGAACACCCTTGCTATAAAATTCAACTGCCTCGTGGCCACAGGAAAGATGCTGTAGAGTCTGGATCATGTGTGCCTGCAGTCATGGCCCAAAATAAAGATATGTGATTCTCAGGATTTGAAGGTGAATGGTTCCACCAGGCTAGCCTGGAAAATACTCCAACAAAGATCTGCAAAAGTGACAAGCCATCCTAAAAAATTATTAACCACCTAAGGTCTGCAAAAAAGCTTGCTATTCAGTCTCAGGCATGTCTCACTTAACATTTCAGTGTTCTAGTAGTAAGCATTATGTTGGAACTTTGGAGTGGTGTTTACAAATCTGGGAACAAATGAAGCAAAAAAAAAGGTAGATTCCCCCACAAGGGAAGCATGTTTAATTAAATAGATAAGTGACCAACAATTTTAATACTTAGGGATATTTTTAAAGGATTAATTTTCCCCCAAGCATCTTTAGAGAGCATAAGTCAGTCTTTTTCTGTAAGAGGAAGTAGTATAATGAGAAATGCTTTACCTACTGTGAAGTCAGAGATTGTAAACTGCTAAAGGAAAATGGTCAGTTTCAATTCCATCCCCTTCCAGTGATTATAGCAATTATCTGGACATTTGGAAATGGGCATTTGGCTAATGACCATGGCAATGTCGGTGGCTATATGAACCATGTTTACATAATGAGCGTCCACAGCTTTATGAGTGAGAGATCCAGTGAGGTAGCAATATGAAGGAGCACATATTGAAAGACTTCAACTCATGTCCAGGAGGAATAAATATTTGTGTGGTGAAAAAGAACTCCATAACTCTACTTTTTACAGAAACATATTGCAAGACCACTGTATACTTCATGTAGATGGAGTTTAGCAATGGAACCTCGATCCAGATTTCTGAGCCATCAAGAGCCACTATTCTTTTTATTGTTGCCCAGACATAGGCATTTATGTGTAAAGAAAAGCCATGTTTACCCTCCCTTGTGAAGGGCGATGTTAGTCTTTATTTTGCTACAAGTATATGAGTTAGAATTAAAAAAATGAAAAGTCATGTGTGAAGCAGTTCCTGAATGTATGTGGAACAGTATCTAATATTACTACATTAGAACGATTCATATGTTACCTTTGCTGCTGAAACACAGAACTATATCAATGTCTTTTCCATACAAAGTTGTTTGTGTGTTTTGGCTCTCAGGTTTCAATAAGCCCATCAAAGACACATTCTGACAGCAGTCTGTCTTCCTTTTAGTAGACTGATCACTTCCAGCTTGGACAGAAACACAGAGCATATCAAAGATAGAAAATATATGGAATATGTGGGAAACATCGAATGATATAAGGTAATGTTATAGCCACACTTTTTACTTTGGCATCTTGAGCTAAAGGATTGATTGTGTAATGATAAAAATAAGATACCTGAGTCAGGATTTGGCAAGAGGTACTCCTTGAAACTGTAGTATCGACTCTAAATATTAACGAGTGGATGAAAATGCAATCTTCAAACAATAAAAGTATCTCCCATTTCTATATACCACTCCCATTTTATTGAACAAGTTATTGGGCTGGATCTACTTGATGATTTTGCTTTCATAATCAGAAATATGGAAAAGAAGCTCACTCCGGTCTCTTGAACTAAGTCACACATGGTGTACCTCAGGGGTCCCCAACCCTTTTCAGCCTGTGGGCAACTTTGGAATTCTGACACAGCATGGTAGGTGCAGCTGCAAAATGGCTGCTGCAGAAGGCAGGGGCAGCCACAAAACTAGCGCTGTGGCTTACCTTCAGTCATACAATGAAGATCCTTGTGCTGATGGTAGCTGCTCCCGTAGCAATGTTTTTAAAAAGAACTGCACAGCCAACCAAATCTCCAAAGGCCAATCAGAAGCTAGGCACCTGACCCCACCCACTTTGTAAAAGCACTTGGTGCGCCCCAGCAAAGGTGTCACCAGGTGCCATGGAACCCACAGACACCAAGTTGGGGCTCCTGGTACATCCTGAGACATTGTTCCACTTACACCAGACATACTCGGAGAAATTCCCTACTAAGATTTGACTAATTATTTTTATTAAAATAAGTGCAAGTGTGCAATATTTTAAACTTCACATTTATTTCAAACTATTCAAGTAGCTGTTACTACTGACAAATCAGCTAGGAGTAGTGGTAGGTCTTTCACAGGCAACCCCCCCCCACACACTAAGTCCACTCACATTTCTGTTGTGTGTCACTCAATCCAACCCAATGGAGTTTTGAACCCAAGAGGTAATTTCACCTGTATTTATACCAAGAGGTGATCACCATTTTGAAAGGGACACGTTCACATCTTTACAGTTCATCACTATGACAGTGGTAGAGTTTAACCAGTTTGGTGTAGTGGTTAAGAGCGGCAGGAATCTAATCTGGAGAACTGGGTTTGATTCCCCACTCCTCTACATGCAGCCAGCTGGGTGACTTTGGGACAGTCACAGCTCTCTCAGAGCTCTCTCAGCCCCACCTACCTCATAGGGTGTGTGTTGTGGGGAGAGGAAGGGAAAACACTCCAACACTCCTTCAGGTAGTGACGGGTGGGGTATAAAACCAACTCTTCTTCACTAACAGTAATTTCAATCATTTGGCTGGATTATATTCATCATTTCTGTTTGTTGTGTACACATTTTTTTTGCTCTTTTTGAAATAATCCCCATGTCAGGTACAATGTCTATGAAATTCAATGGAAATTCAATGGCCAGGTTATTTTGGTTTTGAATTTATTTACAACCACTTTTTTGCCATGATACCTTCTGTCCTGTAGAACTGAGCATTTTCCGATCTGAAAGAAAATAATTACAGAATGTCAAGGCATTCTTGTGATGGTCACTTTAAGTGTTCTTATGGTAGGCTATTTGCTCCTAGCCAGCAGCCAGCAGCCTGGGACACTAAATCCCCATACAGTGCAATAACAGAATGACTCAACTACAATTCAAAGCAAATATTAGGTATCCATATGCAATTACATATTTACAACCACGATTGAAATATTATATCATATCATATCATATCATATTATATATATTGCTTATATCTTTCTGATGAAAGGTCGATCCATTAACCCATTTCAATTTTGACATCTTAATTGTGAGAATAACTTTAACATCTAATACAAATATGGGCTGGCGGCATGTCAACTTCCTTGTGTCTCTCTTAAGTCATAGTGAATGCTTAAAAGTGCTCTTTAAGGACTTACAGATGTTTGGGTTTTTTGGTCAACTAAAGGCCTTCAGATACATAAAGTATAACCACAGAACATGGGTATACACACACACACACACAAAGGAGGGGAGGAAAGATAAACAGGACCAAAATGCCATGAAATGCAACCTCACAATAAGATCAGTGAGTATTCATAGAAGCAACTGGTGATTACACCAACTTCCCAGTATTGATGAGTCTGTACTTTTGCCATTGAATAATGGTGACTTTCAAGTCACCAATAGAGTGTCCTGGAAGACTGAAATGTTCTCCCGCTCATTTATGAGGTATTTGATTGGTGATGTCAAATTTGTGTCCATTTATTATTTTTGTAAAGAGACTGATCTGTAGAGAGCAGAAGGTAGATGATGGTATATGCCACAATGGAGGATTAGCAGATAATTGAGACCTGATAGTATTGCTGGTACTGCTTGGTTCTGCAATAGCGTCCTCTAAGTCAATGTCCATTTGAGCTTTGCATTAAATGAATTCATTTACATTTTCCCCTTTCTTCCTATGCATTTATGTATATGTGTAGGTATATCTGCCAAATGATATTTCATCATCTGATTAAATTAGCTGTAGTCCATAAGATTTTATTCCCGAACTCATTGGTCTTTAGTTATATCTTCTCTGGGCTATTTTCCAGGTTTATATACTTATTTTCATTTGGTTCCTTCCATACTAACTAGTACTCTTAAATGCAAATATGTTAAAATGCTGTTGGCAAAACAATCTATAAAATCAAATCAAGTAGAAAAATAACAAATTAAGGCTGCAGTCCTAAAACATTTAATCCCATGGAATAATTCCCATGGAATGCTTGGAACTGCAGTACATAGGAATAAAAATGCCTTCAGCCTCTTTAAACACATTCCCTAACTTGAACTCCTACTGACTTAACACTTGACCTGACTGATTGAAATTCCACCCCAGCTCCTAAGCAATCAGTGGTTTCCAAGAAATCAGAAAAGTGTTTCTCATCATCCTACTATGAGTATAATATGAATTCAGGAGGGATGTTAAAAAAAATAACCATTATATCGTATGAAGTATCAATAATTTCTTCTTTCAAGGATTTTTAAATTGTAAATTCAAAATTTTTCAACTTAAACACACATCGAAAGTTTTCAAGGTATTTCATTTAATATTAATACTTGTCATGTAATATGAATGAATTTGATTAGATTGTTTCTGGGTGTTGCCAGGGTGATATTAATAATCTTTTGTGACATTTGGGGGTTCTAATTGGCTAACCATTTTTTCCCCCAATCTAATGCCTTTTAATGGACAACAGGCCTAGTTGTCAGGGCATCATATCTTCTGTTTTCTCTGTAATTTGTTTCCCCCAAAAAATGTTACAGTAATGATAGAAAGTGACATTATTTTAAAAGATAAGGACCAGAAACATTATTTGCTGTCTGACCTTTACCGTTACCAGAACAAGCAGCTTTTATTAGCAAAATAGTTCAAGCTTTTTATTACAAAGGATATTTGGCATTATTCCATGGAAGAAATATATAGTTCTTGACAGTAGACGTTATTAAGGCTTCCTTCGCTTCTGCTGGGCTAACATATTCGCAAAAAAAAGAGAGAGAAAAGTCTGATGTAGAAAGAAGCTGACTGAGAGAGACAAAAATATTTCATATATTACATTTTATGAATGTATTAATTCTGTTTTACATCATTGACAGCAGTATATTGAAACAGATATAATAGCTTTACCTAAGTGTTCAAGGAGATTGGAGACCTTTAGCCTCTCCTTGCACATTTACATGAACTTTTAGCTATTGAAGACTATTGTTTTTCTATTATTAAGAAAATTTTCCTGTAGTATTTTCGCATCTTTTAGAATACCAGCAATTTTGGTATTGTAAAGAAGACACGCTGTGTCTTTTGGCATTCATATACGTATCTACTTTTTCCCACAGAGAGACCACTGCATTTTGAATCTTTGTCATTCTAAGGTCAATTTTGGAGATATTTCTGGCTTCCACAGTTATTACCTAGGGTTAAGTAGCCTAAAATATAGGGAGGATTTTCAATGTATCTAAGTACTCCATTCCTTTCCTTATTAAATGAAGTCAAGATAACAATTTTGCTCATGCAAAATGCATTTCAAAAGATGTTTCCTCCACTATGAAACACTTCCTG
>NW_015169197.1:510243-530048 GCF_001447785.1 Gekko japonicus
CAATTCTTTGGTGGGCAGGTCAAGCCATCCTGAGCCAGCCTTGGCTGGGAGGCCAGGGTAGAAATTTGAGAAATAAATAAATAAAGTTGCTTACAAGCATCCTGTTGGTCAGGTTGCGTATTAATCCTCACTTCTTTGCTGCAAATATTTTAAATGAAGAATGGAAAAACCAGTCAGCCATACAGAAATAGAGTAATTTTTAAAATAAAATCTGACCGTTTGGTGTTCACATGCTTGTCTGATCAATGGCTGCTAATCTGTCTGGTACAGTTTGAACCTGTGGTTTTGTATCTGTGACTCCTGGCGTTTATAGATGTACCATCCTTGGCATCATTTGATTGCCTAACCATCCATTACCCTGGATGTTCACTGTGAAGTGCATAGCATCTGTACTTAAAACAAGGGATACTGAAAATTTTGAGGAGAACTGACTTTAATCATACTCCTTTACTTCTTTACATGAGGTAAAGTCCTGATAAGATCACCTCAGTGTTTTCTGTTGAAACACTGTCAAGAGCAATGCTCCACAGGCAACCTCTCCCTAAGAAAACTCTGGCCAAGGTGTGCAATACCACCAGTTGTGCGGTGCCAGCTGGACCTAACCAGGCCCAGTTGCCCAGTGGGAACCTGTAAGGGCTTGCAGAGGGCACCCCACTTTCCCCATATCCCCCTCCTCACAAGATTTCTTCCTGGCAGCTCCTATATCCTCAACATTCCCTGTCTCTTTCTCTCCATCCCACCCCCCAACCAAACTACTTTTAATATGCTGGGGGGGGTTTACTGTTTATTTTATATTTTGCCTTTCTCTACAATGTGGACCGAAATTAGCTTACATTATTCTTCTCCCCTCCAAATTATCCTGGCTTTTCTGGGCCCCGGTCACACGGCAAAGTTGCCGCAGGAGAGGCACGGAAGGTGTGCGGATTATCTGGGCGCGATCACACCCCAATATCTGGGAAGTGGAGCACGCCCATGGCTTACCGCCGACAATGCACATTTAAAAACTAGTACCTCCAAGGTACTAGTAAACGTTTGCCATGGGCTGCGATCCCGCCGGCATGCAGCATTCCTCCCCGGTCCCTCGTTTACCCGCTGGCACCAAGGGAAGGACCCGTGGTGATCCGTGGTGTGCCGCCGGCCCGTCTGATCATGTAATTGCGGATCAAACTGTGCTAGGGCAATTAGCCATGCCTCCCCCCTGCGATATCCAGCCCGTGTGACCGGGGTCCTGGTAAGTTAGGCTGAGAGTATGTGACTGGCCCAAAGTCACCCAGTGAACTTCTTGCCAGAGTGGGGATTTGAACTCCCAGAGCCTAATTTGAAACTCTAACCATTGACCACACTGGCTATCATGGAGTAGCTGCTGCTGAACAATCCCAAGCAGCCAGACCTGGGTAGGCCATGCTGATTTGAACCTGGCTCTCCCAGATCCTAGTCTAGAAATGTAACCACTATGGGGGTGGCTGCAGTTTAACAGTAGCAAGCAGCTGGTCCTAGGTAAACCATGCAGATTGAGTGGTATCAAGTCACCTTGTAGTTGCTGCCAGGTTTGGCCCTGATGAGTCCTCCCTCAAAGGCCCAAACAGCTCATTTTTCTTACAAAAACCAAGGCTTGAAAGCTGGTAATACTGCTGTGGTTTGTGGTTGCTTAGCAATAGCCACTGAGGACATTCATTTCTTAAATGACAGGATATACTTCTATTTTTCTGAAAGATTTTAAACACCACCACCACTGTTTTTGCTTGCTTGTTTTAGATTTCAGATTTTTCTGCAAACCTGGGACTTTTCTCAGGTTTGTAGAAAAATCTGTCTTGTCTCATCATGGCCCCAAACTCTGGATTTAAGTATCCACAGATGGGGCCAGGCTAAGAATTATATATATTCATATATATATATACACACACACATACATACATATACACACACAATTTTTTCCCTTGCTCTATTAGTTTACTATGTTAGAGTTCTCTGCTTAGTGGATGGTAATGCAAGAATACAATAGTGAAATCTCCTGTAGCTATACTACTGTCTTCAAGGAAATTTATGGAGAACAATCAGTAAATAAGGAACATACAATCCTTCTGGAAATAAATTGATGGTATATATGTTGCATTCATGGGCATTATACCCTGTGTAAAGGACTGCAAAGAATGGACTTCATTGACCATTTTGTGTGTGTGTCTGTATTTGGTGGATGGCATAATATTTCCACTTGCATTGGTTTCCTGGCATGAAAATGTTTATAGTACTCATTAGCTAAGAGGATGTCGGCACTGGTCCAATGAACACAGATCTGCCTTCTGATTTTAGCCATTAAATTGCAATGGGATTCATAGGCTTAACATTGTGGGTGTGAGAATAATAAAATGGATCTCCATCTTTAGCCAGTTACCATGGATGCAGATAAAGGTCATAGTGGCAGCTGCTAACTAGTTGCCTTTTAAGCTGTATTTCCTGCCGACTATATGTTTTCATGAAAATACATTTGGTGTACAGTATATTCCACTTGCTTCAAGTGAATGCCTTCTTTCAGATACTAAAGATGGTCACTAATGCCACCTAATTTATTTATTCATTTTAGAGGACTAGCCTTGTTAATCTGTTGCCACAAAACAGTAAAGTGTTTTGTGGCATTTTAGACACTACCATTCATTGTGGCATACACTTTCATGGTCTAGATCCTGCTTCATCAGATGCAGGTAGTGTTATCCTTGGATGCCAGATGTGTCTATCGAAATAGTCACAGAAGAAAAAATGTAAACAGCAGAGACAAGAGGGCATGAGTTCAGTATTTATGTTTGAACTGAGTAGAATGACATTTTCTGATAATATTTCGTTCAGAAGTTTTATACTGGAACCTGATTGTGGATGCAACAAGTATGCTTGTTTGAGCCATTGTCCTTGCTGATGCCTGCTCTCTGGAACCTCAGACCCTGAACAGGATGTGGGCAACTAGCTCTTCTGGAATCCCTGACCCTGGACTGGACTTGGCTTTGGTTCCTGGATCCCCTGACCCTAGACTGGACTCTGTTAACCTGCTCTCTGGCACCCCTGACATTGGACTGGACTTTGTGTTGCTCTCTCTCTGGAATTTCTGCCTTTGGACTGCCCTACTGAGTCCACTTGCTTCCCAGGAGGGCTGAGCCAGTACACTGGGCCTGACAACCCTAACAGAAGTACATGGCTTTCCAGGCAAGAGGAGCAAGTGCCTTTGCCTGCCGCTGCTCAAAGCAGTGGCAAGAGGAAAAAAACAGTGATGTCACTAACATCACTATGTCACTTCTGGATACAACCAGGAAGTGAGAAAAGGTAATTCTAGGAATCTCCAGAAACTCCATGGTAAAACTTGAAAGTGACATAGCAATGATAGTGACATCATCAACATTGAGCCCGCCCCCCCATGTCCCCACCCTCATCCTTCCCACCAGTTGCTTTGCCTGGCAACTCTAGAGGTCTCTTATATTCTAATAGTGAAGTCAGTCAGATATGGTGGTTTCCATTGGAGGGAAAGGGGAAATAGTGTGGGGATGGGGATACAGGGAAAGTGAGGTACCACCTCACAAGTCCTTGAGGATTCCCTACCATGGAAGTGGATCTTCCTCAGTGGCTGGCACCACAGAACCAGACCATAGTTTTCCTAGCTAGAAGCTGCCAGGGAGGGGAATTTAAGACAGAGGGGCAAATAAAGATAGGTTGGCTGTTGGATGGGAAGGAGATAGAGTTACAAACTCCAGGTTAGGAGATACCTGGAGATTGGGTATGTTTAGCCTGGGAAAGAGAAGGCTTAGAGGGGACATGATTGCAGTCTTCAAGTATTTGAAGGGTTGTCATGGAGAAGATGGAGCGGATCTATTCTCTCTTGCTCCGGATTGCAAGACTAGATCTAATGGGTGGAAATTACAAGGGAGTCATTACTGGCTAAATATCAGGAGAAACGTCCTAACTGTAAGAGTGGTTGAGCAGTGAAACAGACTTTCTCGGGAGGTGGTGGATGCTCCTTGGATGGACGTTTTCAAGGAGAGGCTGGATGACCATCTTTCGGGTATGTTGTAGGGCTATCTTTCGGCTATGCTCCTGCAGAGGGCAGGGGGTTGGACTAGATGACCTGCAAGGTCCCTTCCAGCTCTAACATTCTATGATTCTATGACTTGGGAGGTAGAATCTAGGGAAGGTGGGGTTTTAGGAGGGGTGGGACCTCAGAAAGGTGTAATGCCATAGACTCCATCCTCCAAAGCAGCCATTTTCTCCATGAGTACTTGGGTTGCCAACCTTCAGGTGGGGGCTGGAAATTACCCAGAATTATAAATGATCTCCAGGTGACAAGAGATCAGTTTCCCTGGAGATAATGGCTACTTTGGAGGCTGGAATCTATGGTATTATACCCTGCGGTGGTTGCTTCTCCCCCCAAATCACCAGGAATTTCCCAGCCTGGACCTGGCAACCCTAGGAAAACCTATGGGGGCTTTCAGGAAAGGGAAGGACAAAATTGTGGGGGGGGGGACATGAGATGCCTCCCACAAGTCCTTGCAGGTTCCCACTTGTATGTTTTTCTAATAGCCAAGTTGAAGCAAGATAGCTTGCATAATTCAAAACAGGTATCAGGCTGGGTAACTTTTGTTCCTGACCATTTAGGGTTGCCAGCCTCTAGGTGGAGCCTGGAGAGCTCCCAGAATTATAATTTATCTCCAGATCCACTGCAGAAAGTGGCTGCTTTGGAGGGTGGAGGGCCTGGCATTATGCTCCACTGATGTCCCTCCCTTCCACAACCCCCCAAGCTCCACCCCCAGAATCTCTAGGGATTTCCCAATCTGGAGTTGGCAACCCAACTTCACATGTGTTTCAAATATGGTTAGTAATTAGCCAAGAGTGATATGGAAAACATCTGTTATACAAATCTGTGTGTGCTTCTCTGCTGAGTCACTTACTGTAGCTGTTCTCTGACTCTTTATGGCTGTGGTCACACACTAAATAATCCACTTTCAATGCACTTTCCAACTGGATTTTTACTGTGTGAACTGGCAAAGTCCAATTCGGAAAAGGCATTGAAGGTGGATTGAAAGTGGATTGTTTCGTGTGTGTTACCGCAGCTTCTCTGTCTTCCTGTGTTTTTCCCCAACTCGGCCAGTTCCACACACACTGATACATCATGGCCCAAATAAGCTCTGTGGACAAATTCCTCAGTGCAAACTGGGAAGGCAATTCCAAAAGACTGTAGATATCACTCTTTCTGCCTGGTGTTCTTTCTTGTCACTGCTGACATGAAAGTGGAGAGGAAGCAAACAGAAAAGAAGGAAAGGCACAGATGACAATTACTGAGCAGGAATTTAAGGATTAATGCAGACAGTAAGGGAGGGATAACACAGGACAAGCCAGGAGCTATTCTTGAAGCTTTTCTCCCCCATCTGTGGTGAGTCAACTGAGTGAAAATCTTTTTGTATGCTTTGTCTTATATCTCTGTAATGAAAAGGGCTAGTTTTTAAATAAAAGCTCAAAGTTCAGAGAAGGATGGTGGCATATTTCTATAAATACTGTGCCACTAAATGGCACCTCTGTCCATGGTCTGTCCCTGGTATTATATCCTACATTGCTATTGAGAATCCCCAACCTTCAGGAGTGCCTCCTCTGACTTAGAGGACTGCAGGGTGTGTGTGGGGAGAGGGGAGAGAGGGGATGCAAAAATAACTTCCATAAAACTGTTTAATTGTCAGTAGTATAATCTCCAGCCCTTAAAGACCCATGAGACTTTAAAGACTAACAAAAACATTGTGGTCTAAGTTTGATAGGGTTTGAGGTGATTTCATCAGATGCATGAAGTGATACCCTAAGTTGTGAGGAATACGTTGGGGACAGTGTTCCCTCTAAGCTGAGTTAGTGTGAGCTAGCTCACATTTTTTTAGCCTCCAGCTCACAGATTTTTGTCTTAGCTTAGGAAGGATGGCTCCAGAGCAGACTAATTTATGCAGCAGCCAAATTGCTCATTCACAACTTTAAGCCAGTAGCTCACTGAAATATACTGGGTTCGAACATAGTCCTTGAGGTAAGCGGGTCACCACCACTCCCTGGTTGAGCAGCGCAGCTTGGTTGTCGGGCCTGATGGCTCCGGGGCTGTTCCCGATGGTCCAGCTGGAGTGTCCAGAAGACGTTCTGGTGCCTGCTCGCGCCTGGGCTCAGAGGCGCAGTCAGGAGCCGGGGCCTCGCCGCCAATCTCTGTTGGTGGTGCGCTTGGCCCCGGAGGGTGAGTGGTTCTGACCATGCATTTGGCCTGGCCATTTGTTGCAGGGTGGAAAGGTGTGATGTGCCGAATACCATAGTAACTCACAAACTTCTGGAACTCCCCAGAGGTGAAGGCCATCCCGTTGTCAGTTACCAAGGTGACCAGGATGCCATGTATGCTGAAGATCTACCACATCGCATGGATGGCCGAGCGAGATGAGGTAGAGGGGACCAGGACCCCTTCAAGCCATTTGATGTAGGAGTCCACCAATATGAAGATTTGCCCCTGGAAGGGGCCCACGAAGTCCAGATGTAGACGGGCCCACGGTTTGTGGGCAGACTCCCAAGGATGCACCGGGGCTCTCAGGGGCTCTGGCCAGAACTCTTGGCACATCTGACAGCATTTCACTCGATCCTTGATTTCGCCATCCATTCCTGGCCACCAGACATAGCTCCGGGCCAGTGCTTTCATGCGGATGATCCTGGGGTGTGTTTCGTGTAAAGCAGCCAACACCTGCTGGCGAAGTGGAATGGGAATGACCACCCAGCTGCCCCAAAGTAGGCAGCCCTTGTGGGATGACAACTCATCCCGGTGCAGGGAAAATGCAGCAAACTCAGGGCCTGCCGGACTGGTGGGCCATCCCCTCCCTGTCCAGTCCAAGACCTGGGAGAGGACGCAGTCCCAGGCAGATGTCAGAGATCAGTGATGATGCTGTTGCGTGATGGGCTGAGGGGCCTTGGCAGTTCCGGTGGGCCTTCTTGAATGCCATTGCCATTTTCAGGGCCTTGTCGAACTCCTAATGCAGTTTGGGGGGGGTCCGGGAACCGAAGCTTCGCAGGAAGCTCATCTGGGCTGACGACCTAAAGCTGGACAGGGCCCTGAAAATGGTGATGGCATTTGAGAAGGCCCACCGGGACCGCCAAGGCCCCTCAGCCCATCACACAACAGCATCATCACTGACCTCTGACATCTCGGATGAGGAGGAGGTACTACAGGTACGCTGCCCGGGCCACCATGAGAGCCACCCGCCGCCCTCGCAAGTGCATCAGCCCGTGAAAACCACCGCTCAAGCACTGGGCGCAAGCTGCGGAGAGGCACGTGAACGTCGTTCATGCTGGTTCCAAGATGCCACATGCTGGACCTGTGGGAAGGCAGTCCACCTCATCTGTGTTTGCCATTCCAGACGAACCTGCTGACAGCCTGCCACTCACCAGGAATCTACAGACCTTCACAACACCAATTCCAGGTACTGAATTTGCCCCGGGACACCCCTAACAAAATCCATGTGACTGTGTTAATAGAGGGGTCCCCTTGCATGATGGAGCAGGACACGGGGTCTTCCTTCTCCGTTATCTCGGCAGAGACCTTAAAACAACTCTGTCCGCAAGGGTGGCCCCTCCTGGAGAAACCGGCTGGCCTCACCTTAAGAGACTTAAAAAAAAAACCCAGTGGCCATCAAGGAGTGGGGCAAATTCTGTGTACAGTTTTAGGACTTTGACGGTTTTTTGGACTTGTTGGTGGTTGAGCGGTGGCTCACCAGCCTGCTGGGCCTAGCTTGGTTTGGGCCCCTGGGGTGGTGGACGAGTGCATATTGGTAACCTGCCAGGAAGATGGACCAGCAGAGCACCTGGGGCGAGAGCATCTGTGGAGTCTGGCGGTCTGGGGCCAGCAGACCCGAAATGGGTTTGTGGTCCATGACAACTGTAAAAGTCCAGCCATAGAGGAAATTGTGGATTTTTTTTTTACTCCAGCCACAATTGCCAGGGCCTCCTTGTCTATCTGAGCTTAGTTGCGCTTGGCCAAAGACAAGGTACGAGAGTAATAGGCCACAGGAACCTCCCGGCCATCCGGCAACTGGTGCTCCAGCACTGCCCCCACCCCATACAGAGATGCATTGCAGGCTAGGACCATGGAGAGGGTTTCATTGAATTGAGCGAGGACTGCAAAACACACCACACACAACACACACAACCCGCGATAGGCTATTTACAGTGTACCAACACTCATAGGTCTACTCCCGGATCCGGGGTGGCCAATTGGTCTGTTTCAGGATTCTAGCCAGATATTGTCTTTTAAGCAAAGCTTTGCTATTTTGCATGACTGTGTGTGAACCCAACCGTGTGTGCAGTCCACGGTTGATACACAACACTCACAAAGTAGAATTTTTGCTCACAAGACTCCACAGTTTAGAGGGAGCATTGGTCGGGCAGCAATACAACAAGCAACAGCCCTCAGGCCTCATTTGTGACCCAGGGCTGGGGGCAGCCGAGACACCATTTTCTTCCTGGCTGACCCAGCTGCCTGGAGATCGGGGTGGGGGCAGGCCCCGACAGCAACCCTGACCAACCAATTGTGTACCAGGCAGGCCAGCCTGCAATGGGGCTGGGCTTGGGACAGACCTGGGACTTGGAGTTCCCACAGCGATCTGCCCCTCCCTTATTTCCTGAGCTGCTGCCTGTGGCCTCTCCCTCAGTTAGCTCCCTACCACCCACCCTTGTTTTCGGTTGTTAGGGGGTAGGTTTCAGTTTTCTAGTTCTTTAGTTCATGTCAACTTTGTCACAGCTTGGTTAGGTGGTTTGAGCATTGGAGTGGATCCTGGGGGGACGGTTGTGCCTGTGCGCCTGCCTCCCCCACTTTTGGGGCTCCCTTAAAGGGTCTTTGGGGTGGAGCCATACACTGGCATGCCCAGCTGAGAGGATCTCAGCTGGCTGTCACCACCAGGTGGCAAGGGAACCACACAGTGGCTAATGCCCACATGGAACCTGGGAATTACCACTCTGTGGTTTCCCCCCCACCAGGCCAGCTGGGGGGGATGGGGTTTATCAGGCAGCAGGCGAGTCATCCCATACAGGATCCACCCCACGCTGTGCCAATGTGCTTGCGGGTGTATTCAATAAAAACTCTGGCCTAATTTTCCCCCAGCTGGTTTGTGATTGGTGTCTTTCCTCCTTCACCCTGCTCTTGTCCTTGCCCCTGGGTCTGCAAAAGTAAACTAAAAACAAGTTGTAAACAGTGGGACCAAATTTCCATGCAAAACAAGTGTAGCTTAAGGGTGTCACCTTTTTACAAATAGCCTAAATGTCTGCGGAATGAAATCAAGGATTATTGTATTAACTTTCAAACTGTGAAGGTATTGGCACTGATCCAGAAAACTTTAGTCACACCTATGGGTAGAAAAAAAGTGGAACTTTACAGTGCAATCCTAAGTAAAGTCAGAGCTTTCTAAGCCCATTGCCTTCAGTGGCAGCCACCAATTAAATTGCTCCCCATTACATTTCAAAGAACACTTGTTTGATTTCATTTTAAACATCCAAATGGAGATCTTGGTTTGCTTGTACAATACCTGGTTGCTCACAGAGAGTGATCAAGAAATTGGGGGGGGGGAATACAATGAGGCCTTTGTCTATCAAGGAGCAGTTTGTCCAGAGAAGTAAGATCTTCAGCCAAATATTTCCCCACATCGCCACATCCTGTGGCAGTGAGTTCCACAGTTTAACTATGCTCTCTGTGAAGAAGTACTTTCTTCTGACTGTCCTGGATCTCCCACCCATCACTGGATGACTCCAGTTTCTGGTATTATAAGGGAGGGAGAAAGCTTCTCCCTGTCCACTGTCTCCACACCATGCATAATTTTGTAGCCCTCTATCATATCTCCCCTTATTCCCCTTAGTCCATGTTGAAGGACTAATCAGCACAGATACCATCTTGCCCCTCTTACCAGATGCTTGTGCCTGGTTCACACATGCAGGAGGATGAAGTGGCAGAGGCAGCAGTGGTAGAGGTGTTTCAGATTGCAGATAGAAGATCTCATTTTGGAATGCTCCACTTTGCTCCCAGTGGCAGAGAAATAACCAGCACTTCAGTTTGGGAGTGCACATGAGGGGCTGGATGTTGTAGACCCTTTCTCCTGCTATGCTAGTTTTTGACTGCATGACATTTTTACACGAGGGAACATTGAAAGCTGGAATCTACCATGTGCAGTTGGAAGTGATACAGTGCTCCCTACCAACTCATAACAACCTCATTCTCCTGTACGTGTGAACCATGCATGTTGGGCAAAGATGAGATCTGTGAGTGCTACTTTTAGTTCTTTGGAGTAAGATATATTGTATGTATGTATGTATGAAAGCCAGTGGGAAACCTTTAAAGTTTTAAAGTGGTAGACCCAAATGCAGATTACTGCTGAATGATAGAACTCAATAGTTTGCCTGAGACCAACTATCTGGAATTTTTGATTCACAGGTGTTTAGGCTGAGCTCTTATCATATAAGTTTTAGAAGTGAAAAGTAGATTAGACTGAGTACAAGACTAGTTATGTGCAATATACAGATACTGAGTTGAAATTGATTGAAAACACCATGTAAGATATTTTTTAGTATGCATGTTTGTATTGTTTTAATTAATAAAATTTTGAAAACCAAAAGGGGGGGAAGTATTTTGTTAAGCACAGAAATTGTTATAGAAATATTAATAATGAAATATGCTATCTCTGCTAAAAGTGAGCAAAAGTTTTACATTGTTCATGTAGCTCACTTACCTGCAATGCATTTGAGGCAACACTTCCATAATGGTGGTGGAAAGTGTCAACAAATCACAGCTGACCTATGGCAAATCCTGTAGGATTTCCAAGGCAGGAAACATTCAAAGGTGGTTTGCCATTGCCTGCCTCTGTGTAGCAACCCTGGGACTTCCTTGGTGGTAGGGTTGCTAGGTCCCCCTGGTCTCTGGCAGGGGATGGGGGGGGGTAGCATTGCCAGATCCAGGCTGGGAAACTGCTGGAGATTTGGGGATGGAGCCTGAGAAGAACAGGGATCTTGGTGGGGTACAAGGCCATAGCATCCACACTCCAAAGCATCCATTTTCTTCCAGGGAACTGATCTCTGTCATCTGGAGATATGATGTAATTCCAGGGGATCCCCAGCTCCCACCTGGAGGCTGACAACCCTAATTGGTGGTCTCCCAAGTGCGAACCCGGTCTGACCCTGCTTAATTTCCAGGTTCTGATGAGATTGGACTAGCCTGGGCCATCCAAGTTAGAGCATTTACATAATACTAGCACCCAAAACAATAAAGTAAATATTAATCCCTTCCACGGACCACATATAATTAAAGAAACAGCTCATAATTGCAAGGAAACGATGTTCTAACATACAATAACATTGCAATATCGTAAGATATTTGAAAGAAAGTGATGGAAGACCACCAGTGTTGCTCGTACCATATGAGTTTTCTACATGGGCACACCACCTGCACAGGTTCCTACAGCACCGACTCTTAGCATGTAGCTAAATCAAGCTTTAATATTAACATACTGTCATATGTTAGATTCACTTTCTCATTGATTTCAGTGAAATGTGCTACCAAGTAAATGTGCAGAGGAGCAGGGCTGCCAACTAGTCAAATTCATCCTGAATTTTAGCTGGTTCGTGGTTTGCAAAGCAATGTTTGTGGAAGGGTGACCAGATTTCTGTAGCCTGGAAAGCAGTTTTTCTGGAGAACTCCAGGCCCCACTTGGAGACTAACAACGCTACAGAGGAGTGATTGTAACTATCAAGTTATAATACTAACATATTGTGTGACAGTGCATTGCATGCTAATGCATGCAAATCATATAACATTATTAGTTAATTCATTCTATGCATACCTTCAATTTCTAAATGGGAAAAATGCCTTTGAGAAGTAGCAAATATTATTTTAATAGGAATGATATAATACACCCACGATCCCAAGGGAGTACAAACATATATGTTTCCCCACAGATCTTTATGGAATGAGATAACTTTGCCTCTTGTACTCTCTGTTGAACCAGGAGTGCACCCAGGAGCCTATTATAGTTCTATCCCTCCTGAAGAACACATGAAGCTGCCTCCTACTGCGTTATTCTATGGAGGTTACGATTGTGCATTTTGAATGGCAGCAGCTCTCTGGGTAGGGTTGCCAGTCCCCAGGTCTCAGAAGGGGTTACCCCACATTTGGGGGCTTCTGCCCACCACCGGCCCACTGGCCAACAGCGGAAACCCGCCCCCAAACAGCCACCTCTGGGCACAACATCCCCAATGCACTGACATCAGCTGGAAGTGACATCATCATGATGCTCTGGTTTGAGGGCAAAACTCTATGGTAAATTTGACCTAAAACCATAGAGTTTTTCCTTTAAACCCGGGCATCGCTGTGCGGCGTCAGCAACATGATGGCATCACTTCTGGGTGATGTCATTGCATCGGTGATGTCCCAGAATGCCCACCAAATCCTCCTGCTGGCACAATGAGGGGACCTGGCAACCCTATCTCTGGATCTCAGGCAGAGGTCTTTTGCATCACCCATGATTCTTTGAACTGGAGATGCTGGGGATAGAACCTGGTACCTTCTGCATGCAAAGAACGCACTCTGCTATTGAGCGCCTCCCTAAAAGCATTGGGTTGAGACCCACCCAATGTCCTCGCCAGCTTGTGACTGCAGCAGGGCCTGAACATGCAGTCTTCTGATCCAAATTCAGATGCCCTTATCTACTAGGCCATGCAGCCCCCATGAAGGAATTGAGCAATGGCATCATAAACCTGTGGGGGACTCAGTTTGTAATACTGTAATATCTATGAATTGTTTTAGTTCACTTCATGTACATACTTTGGACAGAGAAAGTTGGTCAATATACTTGATAATGACAAATCCGAGCAAAAGCAAATAAATTCTTTCTGATGTGCATTTTGAATGACATTACTAACTGTCAGTTGTTTGTTATTAGAAGTAATAACATATTTCACAAGCCATCCACCTGTTTTATTGGAGATACATGAATAACAATGCTCAGAAGATCCCAGAGTTTTCACTTTTGCTACTACTTCTGCCATATTTTTAATCAAAGGATTTGGTCTTGTTCCTTGTTTACTGTTGATATTTTCTAGCTGATTGGAGAGGAATGACATTTTGACAATTTGCAGTTGCAGTAAGCACTGTACAAACAAAAGGTGCTGATGAAAACTGGGAACCCATTATTATGTAAATTGTGGCTGACTAACACCGATTCCATCTTCCAGTCACCATCACTGAAACCAGTTTTACTCAATGATAATAATTTTCATGATTGCAGACTTCAGAGAGATCAGAAATAGGCTTTCGCTGTTGCATTTATCTACTGTGGGTACTTGACCCTTAATTAAATTCTGAAACTTTTTATATGATAAAGTAAAATACAGCTGACACTTCTCTTTAAGCAAAGAGCATCAAGAAGAGAGGAACAGCCAAACAGGATAAAGGTATTTCTGACTTACATTTTTGCAGTGAGACTAAACATAGAAGCCACATCTTCGGAAACCAAACTCAAGGTTTAAAGTTGGGGGGGGGGATACCAAACAGGGTTTTCACACACTGATACTCTTAAAATATTGATTTTAATGGATTCTGAAAAACTATAGGGACTGTTTGATTGTCTGAATGGTTAAATCTATTGAGACTCTTCTCTAAATAATCTGTCTTCAGAATACCTGGTGCTGTTGGTGATGTCAAATAAACCAAAGCCGCTCTATCTGTCATGGGTGCCTGGCCTTCTTTAAATTCTGAAAACTTTTAATGTAGTAAAGTAAATAAAACTAGCAAATCTCTGTTATCAAAGACCATCAAGAACAGGAAAACAGCCAAACATGGTAAAGATATTTTGACTATATGTTTTCAGTCTTTGTGACTTCTTCACCCAGGCTGATGTCCAATTTATAAGGTGCCTGGTTTTGTTACCCTTCAACAGCAGTAAAGGGACAGTGGGAGAGATGGTACTCAGAGCCTTCTCAGTGCTACTAGAATTCCTGATACCACTAACACTGCTGCAGTGTACTCACTGGTGCTGTAATGTGTGAGGTGGCTCTGATCATCTATGGGAGGTTGTATTGGCTCCAAGTCGCAGCACTGATAAATCTTTGTGACCCTGCCTACCCCTTGACAATTTTGCCAGAATCTCCAGTTTGGAGCAATTACAGATTTCCATCTCTTTTCCCATCCCACCTTCAACTAATTTCCATTCGGAAGCCATTTTTTTGTGTCACTGTACTATCATTTCATAAAAAGTGACATGATTAAAGATACAGGGTAGCTTTTGAAATCAAAATGCAAGGTTTTTACACCAGAGAAACTATCCCTTTCCTCCAGGAATATCTAAAATGCACTGTGATTCAGGCTTTACTATAAATAGATTTCAATAGAATTGATGACTTAAAAATACAGTCAATTAACTAACCTAACTTTAAAAAAAACTTTAATGGGTTAACAGCTCTTGTAGCTTTTCAGGCTGAAAGTGTTTAGCCAAATGAATAAAAACCTTTTAATGTAATAGTAAGGTGCTCCTGGTGAATCAAGCAGTAAACATATTTTTTAAAAAAATGGGATATTAAAAAACCTGAAGATAGCTGTGAGCCACCATCTTTAAAATTTCTTCCCTCACATGCAGAAGACAATGCATTTTGTAAGACAGTACCTCCTGCAATGTGCGTCCTTCATCCAAAAGAAAAAGGCACACAGTCTATCAGTTAATTGATCTGCAGTTCTTATGATTAATTAAGTTACTAAAATTATTATTATTAATAGACTAAAGATTCTTTTCTCAACAAACAACTTTAGAATTTTAAACATGTGTTGAGTGGTTTCTTGCCATCCATTGTCTAAGCACAAGTTCCTAGCCTAACTTTTCTTTTTAAAAAGAAGCAGTCTATTTGAATAGAAATTGACATCACTTTTTTAAAGATGTATGGATTCTTTGTTTTATTAATGCTTTGGCAAACATGCGATATGCATAAGCAAGTCAGTAGCTGCGCTCAAAATGCATATGTGTCCTTGCCCTCAGACCAATTTCAGAAAGCAAAAGAAAGAACAACGCAGCTTCCAGCATCAAACAGAATAGAAGCACGAGAAACTATATTACCTGGGCTAATCTCAGGTATCAGAAGGAGGTCAGCATTCTACAGTGACTCCAACAATGGAACAGCATGGATGACAAGGCTTCTAACCTCTTTGATGCACAACTTCAGTGACTGGCTGGTTGCCAGAAAGTCTGTATTTTCATTAAAAATGGGGCACAAAATAGAAGAAGAGAAGAGATTGGATTTATACCTCACCCTTCACTACCCAAAGGAGTCTCAAAGTGGTTTACAATCTCCTTTCCCTTCCCCTCCCCACAACAGACACCCTGTGAGGTAGGTGAGGCTGAGAGAGCTCTCTTGAGAACTGCACGTGAGAGAACAGCTCTGAAACAGCTAGTGACTGACCCAAGGTCACACCAGCAGCTGCGTGTGGAGAAGTGGGGAATCAAACCTGGTTTTCCCAGATTAGAGTCCGTGCTCCTAACTATTACACCAAACTGGTTCATATAGTTGTTCCTGTTTGTTTTCTGTCCAATGCTCGGTTGGGTACTGACCAACAGTGTTCATCAAAGGCAATCCCCAAAAGTATCAAGGGTGGCATCACAAAGTTTCTTACAGATATTGTTCAGGCTACAATGAGGTGCAATCTGGACTTTCACAAGGCCACTTTGATATGCCAAAACCAGTAAAGGAATTAACTTCCATTGACTTCAGTTCTCTAGACATGATTATATAAACCTGCCTGAAGAACATGGGAGCTCCACCTACATAGTGACTATTGAGATGAAGGAAGGTGGAAGTGTTTTGAAAGCTGACATTTAATATTTCTTTGGATATAACACATTGCTAAGCATTCAGATCACAGAGCCAATGAACTACAAAAAGTAATTACTAGAGTGGATTTCACGAAGAGTAGAAAGATTATTGTGTCACATTAAATAACAATTGTATCCTTAATGATGTGTTTGACTATAATACAAACATCCGTCTACTATTACATGCACTACAATCTACCTTTCTAATTACTCCAGTGGTTTCCTGTTCCCTTGCTATAATGTTGTGCTTTCAAAGACTATGTAAACATTAAGTGAGATCTTTAAAAAAAAAATTGCTTCTGGGAGTGCAGCTGCACGGCCATTGACAAATTGGCTATAAATTGCTGGCAGAATTATATATGGATATAATTGTTATACTCTTGATTTCATGTCTTTCAACATATATTTTATATGTTTAGAATGTAGATTTTTTAAAAGCCCACACTGATAAGGTTTTCATCAATAAACTGTAGCAGAAACACAATAGCAACATTGTGGGAGAGGTATCAGATAATAGGAAGTGAGCTTAAAAAAAAAAAGACTGAGGGGTTCAGGACTTAGAAAGTTCCCTTGCTTTGCATTAGGTCCTCTTAACATCTATCGTTAGTGCCACTCAAGTACCATTGAAATCAATAGGATCTCAACATTATGGACCCTTGAATTTTTCTCCAGTTTGGTACATAATCCAAAGGCCAAAATGCTGAGAAATTTGTTATCAGCTATTTTTAAAAGCTAATACCTCACATTCAGTGCATCATTCTGGATGGGGGCTATGGTGCAGTGGGGAAGGGGGTTTAACCCTGCACAGATTTACTAATGCCCCTCCATGCACTGACTCTTTGTCTTCTTTCCGTTCTAGAACTAACATACGTATGCCCAGTGAAGGATTAGCAGCTCACCATTCCTATATCTTAAATCTGTGGTGGTAGTATGTTTCATGGCTAATTGCTTGCTCAGGAACGTTTGTGTGGGGGAAATACTCAAAGCCTCTGACTGGCTTTGAAGCAAGTGCTAGTTTTTTCACCTTTTCTATTTCACCTACTCCTGCCTATCTGATTCATGTCAGATTGCCAGAGAGTTTAAGAGACGTTGACAGCCCGGGTTGTTGTTAACCCCACTTTATGGGTTATGTTATAATGCTTTATGTGAATTGCTTGCCATACCACAGCCATTATGCCTTAAAAGAAAACAACTGCATGAAAACTTCTGGTTAGCTAATATGGAGAAGAAAGGAAGTGGGAAAGGTCTGCTCTCTTTCAGGCTGACATTGTTACTGGCTACAGATTTCTAAGCAGGGCAACTTACAACTGGATCAGTTCTTCCACTGAGTCTTGTTTTGGTGTGTTCTAACTGAAGCCAGACAAGCAAAGTCTTGGTTTCACTTGTCAGTTGGCTTGAGTTTAACAAGATGTTAGGGAGCTTAACTTTCGTGGGTTTGTGAGGTTGGGTTTTTTGTTTGTTTGCTTTGCGTAGGTTGCTCACTTTAGCTAGAAAGAACTGTTGTTGAAAAGACATGTGAGCACTGGAACAACAGCAACAAACCCATTTTCAAGAGTTGTTTCTTGAGCCTCAGAACAGGCCCTGAATGAGCAACAAAAAGCCATGCCCACCAAATGAAACAAAACAGGCTGAAGAGTTTCAGCATAACCATAGAAGAAGCCCAACCACGGGCCTATATGTGAAACTCTAGCACAGAAAGTCAATGATTTCTTCAAGGTCACATCTGATAACATAATAACAGCTGTAAAAAGCCCAGTTTGGTGTAGTGGTTAGGAGCACAGACTCTAATATGGGAGAATTGGGTTTGAGTCCCCACTCTTCCACATGCAGCTGCTGTTGTGACCTTCAGTCAGTCATAAATTCTTTCAGAGGTCTTCTCTCAAAGGCAGTTCCCTCAAAGCTCTCTCAGCCCCACCTACCTCACAATGTGTTTGTTGTGGGGATGGGAAGGCAAAAGGGATTGTAAACTGCTCTGAGACTCCTTTGGGTAGTGAAGGGCGGCGTATAAATCCAATTGATGATGACAGTGATGACAACAACAATGACAATGATAACAAACACTTAGAAAGATCAAGATGAGTAGCCTTGTTCATCTATCTATAGCTGTAGAAAAGAACAGGAGTCCAGTAGCACCTTAAAGACTAAAAAAAATTGTGGAAGGGTATGAGCTTTTGTGAGTCATTGCTCATCAGCAGTGACTTACGAAAGGTCATACCGTGCCACAAATTTTGTTAGTCTTTAAGGTGCTACTGGATAAACACTTAGAAATTGAAGGTAGAATTTACTTCCCTTAAGAGAGACAGTGCAAAGACAGTGCACACATATGCGCTCAAGAGAAAGCATACTCGCCATCTGCAAAAGGGTTATTTTCTTTGGCATCTCTGACCACCAGTGCTTCCTGTTGTTGCTCTGCTATCCATCTTGTACATAACGTTTAAAAATGTAAGTTATTTAAGAAAATAAGTGTAACGCTGCTGCCCTTTGGGCTCTGGATATGCAGGATTTTAAAAATACGCTGGATCAACAAAGGGCTGATGTGAAACAAAAGTCCTTTCATTATTGGATTAACTTAACCTTCAGCATCGCTGGGTTCTTTTTTATATTCCAGAACTATATTACTCATGCCCTCTAATCGTCCGCATTGCAAATCCGAGAAAATTCTGCCGAGGTCCTGATTTCTGTATTACTGTACACTGGGTTTATAAACCGAAACCAAGATCAGCACTGACAGTTAAGCTAATGCCAGATTGAAGTTTTATTTATTTGGTCATTTCATCGAAAAGTAGACGCTGTGTCTGTGGTTTAGATCTCTAAAAAAAATCAAATGAACTATTTATGTGCAGCAGAAAAAACTCCGAGACACATAGACCTCATTCACGGATACATTTATGGTTTCTTTACACTTATGAAGTGAAGAATTTGTGAAGGTATATTTTGTACCCAGATGCCATGCATTTCTTGGGCTTTCCTTTACATTAAGGTAGGATCTAGCTTAGCAAAGCAAACTGAGCTTTAGAAAAGTAGGAAATTGGGTTCTCAAGGTGTGCCTGCAAGTGACTATGCTGTGCTACTAGTTGCCAGATGCCTATGGGTCTCTAACCCAGCCTCCACAGTGTATCTAGACAATACCATAAAGCCTTTTGGCTATGAGAAACTAAATATGATCTGTGCAAGGCTGATTTCTCTAACGCATCCAGGAATCAACAAGTGGAAGAGGGAGAAACTCCCACTAAAATGCAAAGAACAGAGCAGGGGTCCCTAACGTAGTGCCCTGAGGGTGCCATGACACCTGCCTGCCAAGTGTTTTTAGAAAGTGGATGGGGCCAGATGGGCTCCTGCCCAGTAGGGCTTCCAGTTGCCCATTGGAGATCTGATTGGCTGTGCATATTAAGATAAAACAAGTGGGAACCCACAAGGACTTGCAGGAGGCATCTCATTTCCCCCTCCCCCACTATTTCCTCTTTCACTTCCCAGGCTACCTTTATTTATCCCTCTGTCTTCATCTTTCCCTCCTTCTGTCTTCCTGGAAACTTCTCCTTGAGAAAACTGCAGTGCTGGCTGCCAGGCCAGGTTCAGTTGTGCAGTAGGGATTCCCCTTAGGGTTCCCAGATCAAGGTTGGGAAATTCCTGGAGATTTGAAAGTGGAGCCTTGGGAGGGTGAGGTTTGGGGAGGGAAGCCAGGGAATAATGCCAAAAAGTCCAACCTTGAAAGCAGCCATTTTCTCCAGGGGAACTGATCTCTGTCATCTCGAGAGCCGTTGTAATTTCCGGGTAATTGCCATCTCCCATCTGGAGGCTGGCAATCCTAGTTCCCCTGGAGGAAATGGCTGCTTAGGGGGGTGGAGTCTATGGTATTATACCCCTCTGAGTTCCCTCCCCTCCTCAAATCCCACCCTCCTCAGGCTCCCCCCCCCCCCTTTTCTGGGAATTTCT